>NC_142695.1:52395483-52702150 GCF_029641045.1 Salvia hispanica
GCTATGCCATTTTATACATCACCAAAAGACATATCGGTCTCTTGTATACAAGTCTGACCTTAAGAAACTGGTTATAATTTTCACGACTTAAAGGGAAGGTTCATGATTTAAAGCATAATTTTCACTAATTTAATTAGGACCCGATGGCGTGTTTCATCTCTTAGTTGGTCACCCCTCTCCAAAAGGGTGATAAGAAGACGTAGATCTCTATGTTTTATATCATATCTTGGTTGATCTGGAACATACGAAATAAAATGATTTTCCAAAAGTTTAAGCCAAACTGGGAGGCCGAAAAGAGAAGATCATTTTGGCAACTTACGTTATGGAATATAAGTGGCTGTCCATAACTCCCCCACAACACAAATGTCGATCGATCAAGTGCAAGACTTCAGGTTTTGGAGTGAAGATTGTTACCAGGTTTGTGTTGTTGCTCTTGTTGTTTCTTTGGCTCTTTGGGTGTTTTGCGTATTAGTCGATTTGTTGGTGTTACACTGAAATATCGTTGTACTTTTCTGTTTTTGATTTTTGCAATTTGGCTTTGGGCCGCTTGTCTTGAACATTTGCTCGCTGTTGGCCGACTCGAGCCTTTTCCGCTTATCAAAAAAAAAAAGGACAGAAGTGTGGTGTCAAGTTCGTGATTTAATTTACTCCTTATTTTTGATAATTTAATTAGGGGTGATATATCCAAGCATATGAATTCACGCGTGCGACTTTCAAAACATAATCACACGACGAGATTTGATCTCATCTTGAAATTTCGTTGCCAAATTTTTGGTGATTATGTTTTGAAACAAAATTATTTGTCTTTAGAGTCATTGGAATCAATTAAAATTTTGTACTAATATAATTAATACTTCCTCCATTTTATTTTGATAGAAATCCATGAGTTACATCCTAAAACCAATTGGTGATATGAGTGACTCATTAGAATTATATAGTAGTTTCAGGGTCTATATGAACTCCGATGTGGTATAGTTATAATTTTATATCTAGTTTCAAATTTCAATTACCAACATATTTAAGTTAATATTACGATGCCAAATGATATTTTGTAAATATATATGAGACTATTGTACAAATATAAATATATTTTGAGTAACCAAGTGAACGTATAAATGCATTCACTTCGTTTCAACCCACATACTTCAATAAAATTGATAAACTTCAAAATCAGAAAAATATTTTTAAAAAGTCTCAGTATAAAATAACATTAGAAACAATAACTCCAACCACCAAATTAAATCACACACTATTTCATTCAACAAAAGTCCACAACAATATAACCTCTTATTCATTTTTCAAGAAATATATGGCCTATTTGTCCCAACTAAACTGAAACTCATAATGATTATTATTAACAAACAAATACAGCCCGGACGAATTAATATCCCAAGAACAAACCCTATTTGCACATCTCTTCTCGTCTCGATCCCAATCAAAAACATCAAAACTCCCATACAGCAGATTCCCCAGACTCATCGTACATGTTGCCACGCTCCTCTCTTTCACTAAGATGTGAGAGAGGAACGTTTTGGGGGCCCGAGGGAGGATGGTGAAGGAGCCGATGCTGGCGCCATTGGACCAGCAGGTGGTGAATAGGCTTAGGTTTGAGGTGTTGTTCAGAGAAACGATGGCATCGAACAACGTTAACAAGGATGCGAAATTGGAGAGAGAAAAAATCACCAACAATGTTGGAATTAGCCATGAGGGTTTTGAAGGTGCCATGTTGGTTTCTTGATATTTGTTTGTTGAGGAGATGAATTGTACCTCATTTTATACTACTCCTATAATTTTACTGAGTCAAGATTGTATCAATATTATTGATATTGCATGTTGAAAATTGAATTTTTTTTATAGGGATTCTTGCTTGGAAAATAATCGACTAATGATTTGTAATTATTATTATCGAGTCGATTATGTAAGTTAAATATTGTGATCGATCGAGATGGGTACAATCATATTTATGACGGATTTGTGATATTTTTATAATGTTGGAATGAAGAGAATGTGTGATTGAATGAAATGATCAGGGCTACAATTAGAGCCTAGCCTAGCTCCCACTGAAATACTTATCCAGTTTGAGCGAGCATGTCACCACGCTTCTCTGTTTCACCAGAAAATTTGTTCGGAAATCTTTCGTTGCTTGAGATGGGATGTTGAACGAGCCGATGAAGGCGCCGTTGGAATGGCAGCCGGCGTCTAGTGTCTCGTTTGAGTTGTTGTTCAGTGAAACGACGGCGTCGAACAGCGTTAAAGGGGTTGCCAAATGCGCCAATGCCATCTTATTTACTCCTCTATAGACTATATATATTGCTTTCTTGACTTGACCTCACATATATATATATATATATATACACACGAAGTTTGTGTTAAAATGACAACACCTCATAAAGTGATACAATGACACCACGTATCCAGCAATATTATAAACGCTACACAACAATTGTATAAACGCTAGACAACAATCTCTAGCGTATTGGATATTGTTGGCCGAGAAAAATTGCTTTATAATGTATTGGATATTGATGGCCGAGAAAATTTACTCTTGAGCATTTTTTATGATTACCACATGGCAGCTGATTATTCGTCCACGTGTACAAATGATTGGCTAGGAATGGTGGTATGGTGTTACTTTAAGAGGTGTTGTCATTTTACCGCACCGCATATATATAAACCTCTTTTTATATAGATAATCTAGCGACAAAATTTAAATGTTGTGGCTTTTTGTCATCGGTTGAGATTTTGGATATAAATGTTAATCAATGCTAGGGAAGAATTAAAGATGACATATAGTAACCGAAGTCGAATCGATACCAAAATTCTCTATTAACCCAAAATCCACATTTGTAAGGTCACTTCTGAATCAAATAATCGACATTAATTAGTTTAAATCCAAAAAATAGAGGAAGAATACGTCTGTATGAGTTATAGTTGTAGGTGCATAAAATGAATATTTTACAATAGATAACTTTGTTGAATATTATAATATAGTTTAATATAATTGATATATCGATTTGAACGCAAATGGGAATCATAGTTTTTCTCTCTATGGAGTATTAATATTTGGAAGTACGAATTTATTGCATAAAATATGTTTCCACTTTCGTTATCTTTTTATAGTCAGCATGAATTGCGCGTGAATCATCACCTTATCAGTTTATATTTTTATCCATTATTCTCATCACATGAAAGTCGCTTAGTGAACGTCATGCACTATAGAAGTCCTGTATATTAGAATTAAGAACGTATTGTATTATTTATTTGTTGGTCATTAATAGGGATAAGAATTTAAATATATAGGTAGATGTTGGAGATAAAAGGAGAAATTGGTGAAATTATACATCTGATATTGCCGGATAATCATATATACGTCAATTTAGTGAGTTAAACGATGTAGTCTATTTGTAAAAAAACGACGGTGCCATTTAATTGACAAACATCTATTATAAAGCTACATATAGGTGATTGGAACTTTTGAAATTGTTGTACAAACAAATATTTTTGACCAAAATTTCAAAATCTTTAAACTAATTTACCTTTTACTATAATTTCACCATTTTCACAGGCCAGTTTCATTTTATATAATTTCACCAAGTCAAGAATCAAGATCGCATCATGACAGTACACGTCAGAAATGATTCTTCTAATTGGCCTTCAATATTCTCAATTGCTTTCGAGTCTCAAAAATCTCTGCATTGCCTGAGAATAGAACTAAAGTAGTAAAGAGAATGGAATAATTGGAATCCATTGGACCGAAATATAGGCAAAAATGCCGAAGCCAAACTCTGTCACTTTTAGACTCCGTGAGCCCGTGACCGTACGTGGACTGATTCACTTCCTTTCCGAAATATGCTGTCCAATGACATTTTCACATTTTTCTTATTTTAGCATTATAAAAAAATCTGAAAGTAAAATTGATAAGCAGAATAGAATTTAAAAATAAGATTAGAAACAATAACTCCAACTCTCCAACTACCAAATCACACATTATTTCATTTCATAAAATTCCGCATCAACCTAAATTTATTCTTCAAGAATGGCCTATTTATATATAAAAATATATATTATCACCATTTAAACACGAACTCAAAATGATTATTATCGACGTACAAATAGAGGCCAGACCGGTCAATATGCCATAAACAAAGCCTATCTCTACATTTGTTCTTGTCTCGATCCCAATCAAAAACAAGAAAATTCCCACGAAGATTCCCCAGAGTCATCGAACATGTTGCCACGCTTCTCCCATTCACTATGATGTGAGATAGGAAATTCTTTTGGCCGAGAGAGGGGATGTTGAAGGTGCCGATGCCCGCGCCATTGGACTGGCACTCCGCGATTAGGGTTATGTTTGTGAGGTTGTTCAGAGAAACCGAGGCATCGAACAACGTTAACGAGGATGCCGAATTGGTCAGACAAAGTGCCACCAACAATGCTGGAATGACTATTAACCTTGAGCTTCTTTTTGAAGCTGCCATTTTCGATACTTTAATTTGTTAGTTGATGAGGTATTATTTACCTCTTTTTATAGTGACTCAAGATTGTATGAATATTAATTATTTTATAATACACATAATCTTGCAAGGGATACAATTACAATCATATGATCATATCCTATCAACGGATTTGTGATTTTTTTTTTTATGAGAATTAATGTGTTTAATGTTGGAATGAAGAGAATTTGTGATTGAATGAAATGATCAAGTATATATTTAGGCCCTATTCAAGGAAGGAAGGAATCAATTTATATCAATCAAAGGTATTAGAGTTATAAATAAATGAGATATGTGTGAAGAGAATATGTGTAGTGAAAATTCATTATTTCATTAATTTTTATTTCAAAATTTTGAATAAAGAGAATATATGTGATTGAATGTGTTTAATGTTTATGATTCCAAATTTTTTTCCCATAAGTATGCTTCCGCGGTTCCGCCTACTAAGTTTTTTATTTCAACATGAATTGACTATGATTCAAATTTTTATCCATGACTTTTGAAATTCTGATTACATTCTTATCAAATTAAATTTAGTGCTTCTTTTTCAAACAAAATTGAAATAAGTGGAAGTGGTTGTCCCATATGGTTAAGCTACAAGCACAAATATACACATGACTATACAAGTATTTTAGTGGAAGTCATGCACTCCCACGTGGAAAAGGACAAAAGTATATTAGTGGAAGTCATGAAGCTTAAGAACGTAATTATTTATTTGTTGATAACTAATATAAAAAATTTAAATATATAGATGTTGGGAGATAGGGGGATGAAATTGACATAAAGGTATTGTCGTACGGATCAAACACATTAGCGGATAACCATCTTATCTACATATATCATGTTGGCCAACTTACCAAAAATCTTCTTTAGAGCTATACAAATGTGTCGGAGATCTATCGTCTCTCGAAAAATATTGATGTTTTTAAATATTTTTTATAATTTCATTTTATAATTACAATTATAATTTTTAATAATATTACTACTTTTTTCATCCCTAGAAAAGAAATAGAGTACTACATTTTTTTGGCATGTAAATTAAGAAGATGGTGTTCAGTGAGTTAATGAAAAATATAAGGAAAAATAGAACGGAAAGGGAGAGATGTAGAGTTAATTTTGCCAATAGATGAAATGCACCATTTATTTGGGACATCTCAAAAAAAGGAACAATTCATAATTCATTTATCTTGGAACAAAGTGATTATTTATTTGGTTAAATTTGAGAATTTTTGGACTATGTGACATGTTGGAGCTTTAATTCTATGGAGTTTCCATTTTCCTTTCTTTGCTAGTATTATTGTTTGTTTTAAGAATAATGTCAAGAATTTATAATAAAATTAGATTTTTTTGGATGTATGTTAAATTATGAAATTATGAAATTAGATTTTTAAAATCATTTTTGTTGATGAAGCATGTGAAAGTATATATAGAACTAGTATATTTTTTGGCCCATCTAGCGGGAAATACATAACTCTTTACTCGTGTAGAATGGCAAGATATGATCCCATTGATACAAATATTATATTAAAATATAACTATAAATAATAGTAACATGATTGAAAAAGTAGTGGCTGCCGTTTTCGAATGATTAAAGGCATCATAATTCACGACGCTAGTTGTTATCAGAATAGGAGAAACTAACCAATGGAAGACATTAATTAAAAAAAAATTGTAAAATTAGAAACCGCATTTCTTGCATAGATTGAACATTCTTAAAAAACAAAATCCATCATCCTTCACTAACTACTACAACTACAAAACAATCACAACATACTTAATTTCTTTCTCTTTTTTTATTAGACCAAGGGTATCGACGGGTATAATCGAGTGACCATTTGCCGTATTGATTTGTAGTCATCTCAAAGGATTCTAAAATAATGGTGATATAGCTGGCTCAAGCATTTAAAAATGGATTAATTCCTTGACCATTTGATTAAGAATAGGACAAGTCTTTTGCCACTCGAAAACACCCTTTGGGTTACAGCAGACTTGTTTTATTTACTAACAAGCTCATAACACCATTAGTCCATTATACATAAACAAAAAAGAAGCCCAAACTTCATATTAATTAGTAATTTAGATTTTATACATCTCAACAAAAACAGCTTAAATATATTTGCTTACATCCATGCAAAATCTTTGATCCATCCAACCCCATCACTGCTGAAGTAAAACCCATCCTCTCTCACCAGCCAAAGGCATTGCCCCCCGCCGCGTCCGCACCTAAACACGTCCCGGCTGGCCCGGAACGCCTCGAACTTCCGCCTCCTCGCGTCCCACTTGAGGGTGCACACGAATCGAGCGGAGCTCCACATGAGCGGGGCCACCCTGACGCTCCAGCTGTAGTCGTCGCGCTCTTGGAGGGCCCTCCCGCCTATGTCCCGCCCGTCCGCGGCCGAGCACCACACCACCAGCGCCAGCGACGAGTTGTTGGTGAAGCCGTTGATGATGCGCACGTCGTACACCCGGCCCGCGAAGGAGAGATGCTGCTTCCACGTCAGCAGCGTGATGTACACCGCGCAGCTTAGGAGGAAGAGAGCCACCGCGTTTTGCGCTTTCATTGCTTGGACTTTCTCTACTGCATTGGGAGCTTGTACTTTATATATTGGGTGAATTTGAGATGAAATTATTTGTGTCTTTAAAGTGTGAAATATGATATTGTGGTGATAATGTTGCAATTTTATGAAGATTGTATTGCGAGTGGTGAGAGATTTTGTAGTTTTGGCGTGGTTGAGATTTCTACTATTGGGCGAAAAGTGTAGTCAGACAAGTAACTGTTTTTGGAAGATAATATCATTATTGACATCGATGTGGCATCATATAGTATAAATTAAACATAGGGTAAAACATGGTATGTGTCCATATCATATAACTAAAATTCCACCGCCGTCCATAATGAGATTCATATAATGAATTATGAAGATAAAATTTGTAATTGAAAAGTGATCAAAGATTAAGTTTTGTTATTGAAAAGTGGCCAATATTACAACTTCATGGTAAAATAGTTGCAAACTTTTTGTGTAGGAGTAATTGTTTCTAAATTCTTAAACTTTCGACAAATTTTGATTTTGCATACTAGCAACTAAAATATGAGTTCCATATTCCACAAACACTAGTACTTCCAATCATAATATATACCCTGACAAATTTTTTATAACTCATGAAGAAACCAAACACTATAAAATATCTAATGAATGATGGATGGAGAACTTTTCATTTTTATTTTACATGCAACGAATAAAAAGAGTTAAACCATCCACTTTATTGGTATGCAAGACTTTTACATCTAAGGATGCTTACTATAAAAGTGATTAGAGAAGGGAAGCTTACAAAGCTCCAAAACCAAGTTTTTATACACATAAACACTCATAATCATTAACAAACTAACCAAATCAGCTCACACAATAATATCAATAGTGCTTCCACATAACTTCACTAAGAATAATGGATCTTGATGTGATGCAGCTACTTGTTATTTGTTTTCTTGATCGAGTATGATTCGCTCTAATCAAGAGTTATCAGGGTTGGCACTGGCATGCTTTAGGTATTTAGTATGATCATAGTGTCAAATACTTTAATTGATAGTGTAATTTACTTTTTGAAAATGGGAGCACTATTGAGGCAGTTGCAGATAACTACTTGTCAAGGGTTGGTGCTAACTTCACAATGAAAGTGAGGATATAAGAATTGTCACTGTCAGGCAAATTACACTCTGCAATGTATGTATGTCACACTTCTAGCCTATGCAAAATGAAACCATAGCTTTATATATAAGACTATCACAATAAGATGAAAAGTAATGAATGGTGTAAATTTGTACCTTTAGAGAAAGCATTGAAGGAGTATATGCCAAAGAAAGGTCAAAGAACACATGAGAAGTGATCATGGGGTGCAAATAGTTGAACCACTTTGTATTCTTGAGTCATATCAATGTCATTCTTAAACAAATTTATTGCTTTATCTGTGGCCTAGAATACTAATAAAATCATTGTCGCTAAAATGGAAAATAAGCTATGAAGCATATTCAGTGCGGTAGCTTCTGTGGTTGCCACTAGCAATTTAGTATTTGCTACTGTTGTTTTGTTATTTTCAAATTTGATGATGTGAATTTTTCAGTACTGCGCTTAGATGGATATTCAAACTAGTTGATGATAAACAAGGACAATAAAGAAACTAGAATGTAACCAAGTTTAGCTACCACATCTTCAAGACAGTTGAAATGGTTCAAAAACTTGAGTCGGGTTGATTCTGTTGCCAATCAGAGAGGCCATCTAGCATAACCTTCGCAGTTCGATTTCATTAGGGAATTTCCTTTTCTCGGTATGCTGTTTCTCATTTTCGACGTCCATCATACCACATAATGTCACCTCTGGGGCACATTTCACACTGTCCCTACAAATTTCGTTGAGCACTTGAGCAATGTGATCTGATCAGGACTAGCTTGTATTTTTGGACATGCCTTATCCTTCTCCACAACTGCCTGCAAAAGAAAAGACAGGGCAGCCAATTCTCTGTTTGGCAATGCTTCTTCTCTTTTCTTTGCTGAAAGCAAATTCAGGGGAAAACATGTTGAGATGTGCAGGCTGTCAAATATGCTACAATTGTACAGATAAGTCTTCGCAAAGATGTATGAGGAAGCAGGGACAAAATCAGGTTCATAATAGTAATACTACTCCATTTATATTCATTTTTGTTGCTACCCAGAGAAACTACACCTTTCCTTGACAACAAAAATCAAAGAAAATTAGAAAGGTGCTTGCTCGCTATTGAAATACTCCTAACAATTAAGCTGATAAAGCAGAACATTAAGGAAGAGATTTACTACTACTGAGTACTACTACGGAATTGAGTAATTTGGGGTGAGCCACATGGGTGGAGCAATCCTGGTGGAAGTGGTGGATATCTGAGACTCACAGGGACAATCGATGGAAGATATTTTGCCATCCACGTAACTATAGATTCCAGCATCCTCCTTTCTTCCGCCTTGGCTAATGTAATTCACACCATCTGGGGTGAAATAAATGGAATCGGGGCTCAAGTTGAAGTCCGCCGCGGGCAGGGCAAACGAGTGGTTGCCTCCGACAAACATTGCCAAACCATCCAGTGAAGCCTCCATGCACCTCATTTCACCTTGTTTGCAATCAAATTCGTACGCGTGGAAACGAATGGTTTTGTGCGAGTAACGGATTGAACCACCATTCTCTTCCTCCTCCTCTGCCTCTTCCTCTTCATCTTCATCTTCATCTTCATTTTCCCCTTCCTCTTCATCTTCATCTACCCCTTCCTCTTCATCTTCGGAGATATCTCCATTCCTTTTCTTGGTAACGTAGATATCAAGCAGCGCTTGATCAACCATATAGTGCGACCAGTTCTGCAATCGCGGGCAAGTGGTGTAAGAATCAAGGAACAGGCATTTCCGGTCGTCTTGCTTGGTTCCACATGATGTGCAGAATTGCACCTTGAGGTTTCCACAAAATTTGCAAAAGGACGCTGTGTCATCAATCCAATCCTCATCCTCCCCGCCCTCTTCCGTGACGACACGGATCACAAGAAACAGGCGCTGGGAGTGCTCATCGATCACCAGATAGCGGGGGCAGTGGTAGTGCTCGTCCTCATACCCGTGACTCGTATACATTCGGGTATTCCAAAGAGGCGACCGCGGACGATGGAGGTCCCAGCACTCCAGCTCCAAGAACGAGTCCGCCTGATTGGTCACGCAGAAGAGGCGGCTCTGGCGGGCGGAGTAGCCGATCACGTGGTATTCGCCTTGGCCGCACACGGGGACCCAGCTGCTGCTGGTGTGGGCGGGGGAGCAGACCGCAATGCCGGAGGAAGGGGCGTGGCGCATGATCGCGCGGCAGTCGTGGGCGTCGGGAGAGGAGGAGAGGATGATGCTGATGGGGCGAGTGGCGTGATCGATGTCGGGAAGCTTTATGTGAGAACCGGTGAGGGGATTGAAGAGGAAAGCCTGACGATTCTCCTCATTGAATGAGGCCACCCAGCCGTGGGAACATCCCACATGTTTCACCCGCCCGCCTTGTGCCCACGCCGGCGCCGCCGCTGCCTTGTCGATGCTCACCACTTTCTTCTCTGCCAGGCTGTACACCTCTTTATACCCGGCTTCGTAGGACGACGGTAGTAACAGGTAAGGGGATGATACTTTCCGTGGCTCAGATGCCATTTTACTCAACTTGCAAGATTGGAGGAGAATTGAGGATGCCATTGTGTTGCTCAGCATCCTCATTCTACTGAATTTACAAGATTGGAGGAGAATTGAGGATGCCATTTTCATTTGACCCCTAAACTCCTAAACCCCTGTTTATATAAGGGAAATTGGTCCCTAATATCATGAACTTTGCCCAGATTTTGATTTTTCCCATGAATTTTCAAATTAGTACCATAAATCATGAACTTTCAGATTGATTTGGTATTTCCCACGGCGGATCAAGTGTAAAATCTGGCTAATTTATATAGCATTTTGAATCCTATTTAGCAGCATTCTTATAAGTGGCATGTCATGGTGGCATATCTATTTGGAATATTAAACACAATACTACTTTTATTTGACAAAACAAAACTCTAAAATTAAAGAAAACAAAATAAATTTAATAAAAACACAAAGAATTTAATTAGAAACACACATCTGTGACGCTACGCTACAAAAATTAAAACACAAAACCTTGTTTCTCTCTTTCACAAATGCTAGGAACACATTTTAGGGAATTTCCTAAAAAAATCTTGGATTATCGGGGAAATACCAAACCAATCTGAAAGTTCATGATTTATGGTACTAATTTGAAAGTTCATGAGAAAAACCAAAATCTGGGCAAAGTTCATGATATTAGGGACCAATTTCCCTTTATATAATGGAGTGGATTTTCCTTTTATAAATTGCCTATTTTAGCGATGACTTGGGGGCTAAGGCTGTGTGCCGATCAATTAGGGTTATGAATTATTGGCTACAGCTGTATGCAGATTTTGAAATTTTTCTGAATTGTTAGTGCCTATTTCATTTATTTAATGAGTGAATTACATAAATAGTACCTAGTCTTTATTTTATATTGTTTTTGGTACTTATAAATTACATTTTTGGTACCTGATGTAATTTTCTTTCCAAATTACCCTTTAAACAAATATATGTTTCCATTTATGTCATAAAGGGTATTTTGGGCAAATATAAAATTAGTACTAAAAGTGATATTATAATAACTTCTCTCATTCTCCTAATTCTTTATACTATTATTATTAATCAATATTAATATTAATATTAATATTCATTGTTAATATTATACTTAGATATAATTATAATTATATCTAATTATTATTGTTATAATACTAAAAATTGATAGTAATTAATAAATAATTGTAGTATAATTATATAAATTATGAATCACATAATATTATGTAATAATTATTATTATTATTTTACATTAAATTAGTAACTACTCAATATAATCTTAATAAAAATTTAACGTTGTGAATTGTATTCATAATGATATAAAAAGTTGAATATTTTTAGTTAGGTGTTTCAACCTTAAAATGAATATAAAATAATTTAATAAAAAATATTCAATTTATTTAATTACTTTAAATAATTAATTTAATTAAGTATTTTTTTTTATATTATGAATACAATTAGATGTATGTATAAACCATTAAAAAGAAAGAAGAAAAAAGAAGGAAAAAGAAATATAAACTAAAGAGAAAAAAGATAAAAGAAAGGAAGATAAAATACTAAAAAGAAAGAAGAAAATGAAGAAAAAAAAAGAAGAAATTAAAGAAGAAAAAGAGAAATAAGAAAGGAAGAAAAAATAATCACATATTTCGTACTATTTAATGAAAATTTCCAAAAATATCCTCCATGAAAAAAATCACATATTTGGTACCTAGGGTTATTTTTGTCACTGGATACCAAAAACAATATAAAAATAAAGATCAGGTACCATTTATGTGCGAAAATGAAAGATCAAGTACCATTTATGTAGTTCACTCTTATTTAATATAGATGAAAATCAAGAAACTGGTCATGAGCAATTGCATGATAACGGACTGCATCAGTGTAGAAACAAGCAGAGATTAAACCGTGTCTCAATATAATGGCAATGGCAATGGCAAAAACATGAGAACATGCTAGTGATAAAAATAGCTCAATCGATGAAAGAAATCCTAAGATCCAGTTTATGTAGAAGTGAGAATAAAATTACAGCCAAGTTAATCCAATGAGCAAATTAAACAGCCTGGGTCTCTCCTGCAACCCATACATCTATAGAGAAATTATGTGTTCGCGATCAGCACCGTGGCTAATGCAGTTTTCTACAGTTCTCTATTTCCCCGCGTTTATATATAAAGTAGAAATGAACATGATTGAGCGGGGTGGAATGACAAGCACCAGATAAAACCAACATTGACATTCGGTTATAACTGATTTTCAGGCCATCTGTTGGGATTTATCTGCAGAATCTTGGAGAAAAGAAATTGGCGCATTCCAACCTATGATGTATATTCAAACGCTTGTGGCGGTGCAGGCTCGTCATCCACTGCCATTGACGAGGCAGAGCCCTGCTGACCGGTGGCTGGTGCACCAGTAGCATTTGGTGCTGTGGATGAGAGTGAATCGGTCAAAGCTAATGCCTCAGGTTCACTTGGGCGAAGGTCTTTTAGCAGAACAAAGCCTGAGGGTGCTGACTTCACCGGCACATATCTACTGTCTGTAAGAAACTTGATGAATTTTTCTTGGGCAGGAATCACTCTAGCCGGGTTGGTCAAGATTTCAAATGATGGCTCAGGTTCAGCCTTCTTTTCTGCGGCACTATCAATCTGGTAACATAAGACACAGAAAAGCTCAAAGTCAGCAACTTCACATGTTCACCGTTACAAACTCTCATGGCAACCATATATATATATATATATATATGCATATACATACAAAAAATAGGTGCAGATGATATCACCACATGCATCATCCATATACCAAAGAAAAGGTAAGGAAAGAAAGCAGATTACCTGCATAGAGTCGCCATCTTTCTCAGTTGCTTTACCCTTCCCAGAACTTGGATCGGCCTTCTCAGCATTTGCTTTCTCCGCATCTTTCTTACTAGCCCTGGCCTTGGCTCTAGCCGATGTTGATAAAACTGCTGTAGGTAGCTTAGCAGCTGAAGTAGTGGTAGGTACAGTCGTAGGCTTCGGGTACTCAAACAATGATGGCTTTGCGTGTGATAGGAACTCAAACTTCGGCACTTTCAGGTCATTGTTCAAACCAATCAATGCAGTTGGTGAAAACGCCAGACTAATGAAATATATAAGTGGGTACCAGTACCAAAACTGACTGAATACAGCCAGGCCAACAACTGCCGTGATTTTATCATGCTTCGACTTTGAAAGCAACTTGATGGTCACATTCCTTCCACCAGCATCTAGAATTCCAGATGCTAAAATTGCACCCATCTTGCTCATTGTGTCTTCATGTTTGTCAAGGATTATTTTCTCCAATTGTCGCCTATGAACAAAAGACAATGTAAGCTGAAAGAATACTAATGGATATGGTTAAGGCGTGAAGATAAGCTAAGTATACCAGTATAGTCAGAATAATACCTGAACTGACCAACACGGGAATCACTGGCTTCACTGGTTTGCACCATCACCATTGCCATTGCAATTAAAGCACCTTGGCGGACAAAGTCAACAACATCTGATGTCAAAGGCTCTAGCAATGATATGGCCTCGCTAAGACCAGTACCTGCACAAGAAATTCCAACAGCTAGTGCAGCACCATAACGAACATGTGGGTTGTATGACTCTGATAGCAGCGAAACAATTCGAGGAGTCTGCATTTTGTGTAAGTGTAAATAAAAAAATTAGTCATGATAGGGAAGAACACTTGCTTAGCACTTAGATCTAAGAGGAAGCAAGATAGACAAGTTTAGCATCCCATAAACACAATTTTCTCCCTTGATTTTCAAGCAAAGTTAATAAACAACAGATTAGCAGAAAGAACACCAAAGAAGGTACCAACCTGTTCCGGATCAGAATATAGAACAAATCCAAGGGCAAGAACAGCAGTCCTTCTGACATCATCACTCACGTCTGATACGGCAAAGTGCAGCAGTTGACGTATGGCCTTATTGTTTGCTGTTCCCCTGTATGCTAATGCCAGAGCATACATTCCACCATAACGCAAGATAGGGTCTTGATCTCTAGTCATTTGCTCAATCAGAGTATCGGCTTCTTCCTCTCTCCCGTAGACAGTAAGTGCAATACCCAATGCCAAACCCCTGCCAAAAAGCAGAATGAAATAAAAGTAAGGAACAAAACATTACATGCAGTAATATGTTTACTAGCCTTGAATGGAAAATCAATAATTACCTAATAATCTTCTCATGCTGCGTCTCATGAGCATAAGCAAGCATTTCTCCAGCTTTCTCGCTAGCAGTTCCAACCATCAATAAACCCATACTTATACCAGCAGCCTCACCAGCAACAGCACTGTCTGTGTATAAAACATTTTTTATCTCATCAAAAATTTCATCATCTGCCGTGCCTAAAGCCGCCAGACCAAGACCGAGGCAGGCACCATGCTGAATAACCTGCACCATTTGTCAATTTCCAGCATTTAGATACTAAGTCATATAAAAACAAGAGTATAATATCGCTAAAAAGATCAAAGTACAAACCTCAACATTAGTACTACGCAAACTCTCTCTGAGAAACTGTTTAATGCCCTCCCCATGATTTGCATGGATTAAACCAAGAGCATACAGAGCACCACCTTCGGAATAAGGGCTACCACCACTACCAGCCCCACCTTGTGGTAAGTAAGGTGCCATTAGCGATCTTCCTTGCTGCAAATGACCTCTGTGGATAACCCCAAGTCCTGCAGTAGCACTAAACTTAGCCCAATTTGTTGCCCTACTCAGCCAGTCCTGACACACAATTAGTATGGAGTATTAGGAGAATAAATAGTACATAGACATACGATTATGATTTATGACTAATGAAGGAAATATTTATATAACTCAGATTCAGCCAATGGGTACATACCAGATTCTCGCGAAGAAACGTGTCTACAGTTGTTCCAGCATGCATAAGAGCATTGGCATATATAGTTGCACTGTGGCAAACACTATTTCTCATTTCAACAGATTGCTTTATCGTCTTAAGAATGAGAAGATCTGATCTGAAAAGAGAGAACAAATCCAATATTTATTAGACCACTTCACTTTTACTATGTCAGAAGAAATCCAAGACTAAGAACAAATTAGTGAAACACCTACTTGTTATGGCCATGTAAAAACTGCAGAGTCAACTGTATGCAAGTCTCTCCAGACAAAATTCCTCTCATTTTCGTTAATCTCTCATCATAAGCAGCTTCACGTGGATCGGAACATGTTGCACTATCATCTGCTTGAGTCACATCTGTCATCTGAACCTCCTCTGATACAACGGCATTACTGCCAGTTGCAGCATCAGCGACTGTCGCAGCATCAGCTACTGGCACAACATCTGGCTGCGCAGACTCGGTCTGCTTTGACTCTGAAGGCTGCAACTTCTTGGCATTAGGGAGCTGATCTCGTACCTTCAAAAGGAAGGCTTGGTGTTCATTCTCCACTAGATCAAATGCTATTTGATATGCCAACAATGCATCATCTGCATTTTCAGATCTTAGGAGTTTCTCCAATATGGTTGCTACACCTTCGGGCTCATCCAAAAACATTAGGCGCTGGCACATGCTCAAGAAGTCAGGTGAGGGCAATTGTTGATATATCTTGACCAAAAGTCGGAACACCTGTTTAAGTTGAAGAAGAACACGGATATCATTTTTATAAATCTATTACACATATAGCTTCCATAAATGCTAAAGACTTCAGCCATTAACATATCTCATTAATTTTGGCTGCAAACGTAACTATCCAATGGGCTCAAAAAAATTCACCTCAAGGCGATACTCTCTTCTATATATAAAGTTATGAGAGACATCAATGCAGTAATTGATAGTAGAATGAATATTGTCACTCTTTATAACTGCTTCCTCAAGCTTATCCAATCGTCTGCATTCAATAGCAACTCCTATAGCTTGTTGGTATTTTCCATCAGCAATACATCTGTAAAAAAGGAAAGAAATGGCAATACAAAGTTATGAATTGAAACCACATAGCTATTGTTAGTAACATGAAGATGTCAATTGACGTACTTATCAAGCATTCTCTCCACAATTGCCTCCAGTCTAGGGTCAATTACTGCTGATTCATAATTTGCCTCAGCTGCTTTAGTCTTCAGACTAGCATATTCATCAATTGCTTTCGCTGAGGGAAACAAGAAGATAACAAAAAGCAAGAGTTTAAGTGAAATAGTGAATATCACATAATATCAAAGGGAAACATTGAAAATTAACTTCTTACCGAGAAGAGTATGAACATAGTCAGAATCCTCTGACACATCAAACTGGTGATCAGCTCCCAGAGCATATGATAGTGAGTCATTAAGTTCACCAAGATAATAGAAAACCTGGTGGGAGAAACATATGTACAATGTGAAAGAAGACAAAAGAAACTAAAGGAGGTAACAATTTATCATGCTTCAAACAACACTTCACCTAAAAAGTGTAATTTCTAAAACCAAACACAGAGGAAATGGCTATAAGTGTAACCATATTATACCTTGGAAACAAGCAAGGCAGCCAGATGCCTTTGTTCGAATTCTTCATCTTCATATAAACTTTCGCTGCAGTCATATTAGATCATATCATTAACTCAATAATTACAGTCAAGAATATACATATACTGACTTGATCAAAACTGAATTCCAAGACAAATTCAAACCCAACCAAATCTTGCTTAAATATCAGGTATTAATAAGTGACTAAAGATCCCAAATGGTAAATACTCATCAGTAAATACCAAGGTACAGATAGGACATGCTGGTTTATGTCTAGTCATTATATGGATGCAGTTGCTTATTTAGATTCATGAACATAACTTAAGTTTGTGTTGCTACCTATACTGTTGGTTAGGTTACCAATACCATCTATTCAACTTTGGAAGTCTATCAGACCTAATGCCTAAAACTAAACCAATCAAAAAGCTGTAGCTCAGCTCACTGAATTCCCTCTAATTGATGCTATTTCTAGAATTCAGGGACTACAATACATCAGAAATTCAAGCATATCCCATCAGAAAATCAAACATGTCGATCATCATGCTGTAAAGAACATAACTTTACTAAAAAGGATCACAACAAACGTCCCAATTTTCAAATCAACTCGACCAACACAATCGCAATTCTCGACAATGTGAAAACAAGAAGCACAAATCAAGAGAGAGAAGGCCCAATTGATGCAATCAGATGAGAATAGGAAAGAAAGAAGGAGAATACATGATCGGGACAGAGGTGGAGATCTCCGGCCAGAAGTAGGTGACAAAGGTATTGAGATGCGTGAGCGCGTGTATCTTGAGAGCGGGGTGGGTCTCGTTCAGCATCGCCAGTAGCCCACCGGCGCAGCTCACCGTCGTAGCCATTGCGCAGAATTAGGGCTTTCGATCGACTGGGATTTGGGGTTGAGGGTTTTCCTTGAGATGCGATTGATTGATTCAAAGGCGAAAACACACAATCAAACTGAAATTAAATTCGTGTTGCATTCTTGATTTACCTGATTTGGGCCCTTATAGTAGTGTAAGATATTTGGGCCGGTTGTATTCGGCAAGGCCCAATTTTCAACTTCCTTTAATAAAAATCACACCGTCAAAACGAACTTTTAAATATGTCAATAATTACTCGAACTTAACAACTTTATTAACACATCATTTTACATCATTAATCACACCATCAAAACTTTTAAATATTCTATAATTACTCGAACTTAACAACTTTATTATTGCACATCATTTTATTAAATACTCCATATGAAAACAATTTACATCATTATTACTATATCAAACACATTGTTTTACTTATACTTTTCTTAAAAACATGAACTTTTGAGATAACATGAATTGCAAAATTGGTAAAGACAGAAAGAAAAAGTGTGTTGGAGAATAAAAATTTTCTACTATGACAAAATTTTGTTGTTAAAGAACGGAACAAAAAAAAAAAAGAGTTTCTATTATTAAGAAACGTAAGAAATATAATACTTACATGGAAATTTGATATTCTACAGTTAAATACTTGAATTTGGAGGGTATTTTGATTTTGCACACGTTAACTTTGAAAGATGCGAAGAAATACATGAATTTAAAGTTTATTTTAATTTTATGAGCAAAACCCAAATATACAGCTTTCATAAAGTTTTTTCAGCTTATATATATATGCTACTACTACTACCTTTTAGTTTAATTGTGAAGCGATGGATGATATGCTTCATAATCAAAAGGGAAAAATAGTATGTGCGAGTTTGCTTACGATAGAGTGGTAATGTCTGAGGTTAAAAGTTTTGAGTCTGAATTATGTTTCACATCATGTGATTGGCCTATAAAAATTGTCCAACTTATCACAAGGCATAATATTAATTGCATATTAATTAATTTGATCAAAATTAAAAGTTTAGTCCAATATTTGGAAAACGTTCCAATAGTGATCCCCATGCTTCGATTGCTAAGCGACAGTTGATTCAAAGGACTCTTTCTATAAACAATGTAATTATTGAAACAAACAACAAATTGACAAGCTTGAAAACTCCACCTAAGTTAATGATAAAATATGGTATCAACCCTGTCAATAACCTAACTATGCATGTTATTATAAGATTCTTATATTTGTAGCATCGGAATACTTAATTAATATCACTAGTACTATGCCTATATATAAAGACATACAACCAATAATTGCTTAAACTCTCTCTTAGTTTTAGCTTTAAAGTTGAAGAAAGAAATGGGTGTAGAGAGCAAAGTATTCACATATTCTGATGTCTCTGCACACAAAACTTCTGATGATTGCTGGGTTATAATCAATGGAAAGGTATTTATATATTTTTTCTTCTTTTTCTCATCTTCTTCTGTAATTAATAATTGTGTCTATTTTTTAATTACATGAAAGCTTATTTCGGGTTTGGTGAATAAAATAATTTAACTCCCAAAAACCTTTCGTTGGGGAATTTACTAACGAGCAAACTCCATTTTCTATATTGAGCTCCAAAACATTTTAAATATTTACAATAAAATCAAAGCTGGAGATGAAATTAGACTCTGCCTCTAGTGTGCAAAAGTCAACTGGAGTAACAGTAATTAAAACCTTGTATTTTGTTCTAGACTTTGATTAAGTGGTAACTAGAGGTGGACCTCATTTTCTGTGTGTTATAGAGTTAGAAAGTTTGGTAGTAATAGTTTTTGTACCTTTAAAAAAAATACTATAATGTACAATCATTGTGTACTTAATATTCTAAAAGAAAATATATCTATGATTATGGCAGCATGGGGTCAATTATTTGTTTGGATCACTAAACTTTGTTAGATGAAAAACATATTTATTTTAGTGAAATTTATAGCAACATATGCATGATCTCTTAATTTTTATCGATTCAGTATTTATGATGCCCATGGGCTGAATGAGCGGTTTGGGCTGGATAAGCTTAGGCCTAGTTAGAACAGAATTGTTTTGACATCTCTACTTATACAAATGAATAGTACTTATATTTTATATATGTAGAATATAGCAATTGATCAAGTTAGGAATTGATCACACCTTTGTAGAATATATCTAAGTATGTTTGCTTGTATATACATGTTTCCATATCTTGAAAATGAAATACAGGTCTATAATGTAACAAGCTACTTAGACGAGCATCCCGGCGGTGACGAAGTCATACTGGGACAGGCAGGTACGAGTCGTGCGATAATATAGTAGTGTAAATTAACCCTTATTTACTCATCATAAAATAAGCAAAATGAGATTTTAAAAAATATTGTTATTTTTCTAGGTAGTGACGCAAGTCAAGAATTCGAAGATGTAGGACACGGCAGTGCTGCAAGATTAATGTTGGATGAATTCTACGTTGGCGAGGTGGACTCCACCACAAAAGTTGAAGTTGTGGATTCGCCACCCGTGGTGGCCAAAGATTCCGGCGTCAAGCCGGAGGAGTCAACTAAGTTTCTTCATTTTCTGCTTTCACTTGGAATACTGGGATTGGCTTTTGGGGTTTTACTATTCAACTTCTCAAGATGATTATATCAATACTCTCCTTTGCTAGGAAAAAAATTGTTTGAAATAAATTTGTACTAACTGATATTATTGTTTTTAATATATTCCTATTCTACCTGCTTTAGAGTTAATATTATCTTAACACCCCCACCCCCACATGGCCACACACTGAAGAGTGCATAATTGCAAAAATAAGCTTACACTAACCCATCAATTTGGAATCCATCGAATTTGATATTTTATTTTTCTTGGAAGATGTCAAGAAAGAATTGGAATGGAATAAGATCGATTTATATATATATATAAAAAAAAAGTTCACTTTGTATTATTTGACTTAACTTATATGGATATCCATTGAAATTTGTCTTCAATAATTATATTCCTACCTATGGAGTTATTATTAGATTAATACACGTGAAAATGGTTCGAATGAGTTCATCAAATAAAATTTCTAGTTACATCTCTTATATGTGATAAAGCTAAAACGGGTTAAGTTTGATAGAAGGAATTATAGACCACAAAATTTGATCAAATTTTGTCTAGTCTTATAATGTTTGAATTAATCATGTTCTCAATTAAATAACCGAATATTAAATCATGGAATTACAATTTTTCTCATTTAATTAACTCACCAAAGTATAGAATGGTGTCTTTTAATTTGGTGGTGCTCAAACGATGCCGTTTCAGTAAAACAAGTTTTTTTTTAATAATATGATCAAATTTTAGGATTTTGTTGTTTATTATATCTCTCTATAAAATCGAAATGAATGAAACTAAAAGTCCAAAATGTTTGTAAAAAAGTTGCACGCACAATATATGGAGCATTGCCATGTCATTTCTAGGTATGCATGTGACAATCCCCTAAATAATGGAACCCTTAGGAAATTACAATTAATGTTCATGAATGCCAACCACCAAACAATTCGATAAAGTCCACAAAAATTCAAAGCTAATTAATTATGAAGTCATTAAAGTCTACTGTGACAAATACTATCTTGCAGTACAAAATTAATTACTAACTTTATTCTTACTCAATCACTTCTACTCTATTAATTGGGACAATATTTTTTAAGGTTATAATTAATAGTAATGGTTAGTGGAAACTTGTTAAAAGCTCAAACTTAGATTCATAAGGTAACTAAATTGATAAATGAAAGATTTAATAATACACATAAGTACATAATTAACTACATTAATGGATGTTATTAGTACTTTCTTTTTATGCATATACACTTATCTTACTTTATAATTTTTACATTACATTTTCGTGACCAAAGTAAAGGAAGTGGAAAAGAAGATTTCGTAAAAGCATATGTTCTCCTAGGATTGTCTTTGATGGTTTAAATTATGATTGTAGGAGTATATTATATATTCCTTCAAAATTTAGTACCAATAAAACGTTTGCCTAAGCCAACAAGACTTTTATTGAGATTTAATATTTGTGTACCTAGCCTATTTAATTGTAGCTTTCAATATACGCAAAGCTAATTCAAATTATACTTTGTTATTTTGAAATATCACTATTGATAATTACTAGCTACTATTAACAGTACTATATACTATTCCACAGTATTTGGCGTGAAAATACAATGCAGTTTGACTCCCATTACTTAAACAAACTTTGACTTTTCGTAGATATAGTTTGATTAAACTTTGACTCTATCCATTTGGCTTGTAATATATTGTTTCAATTTTTCAATCAAGTGATATTACTTCCTTGATGAATGGACAACATTGTTTAATTCGTATTTAATTTTTTTACTAGCATACCAAATGTAATTTCACACAAAAAAAAAAAAACTATCATAGAATAACTAAGAGCAAATCCAAACTTAATAGTAATCTTTTAGCTAATTTTTAAGCTGCGAGACAAACAAAAATTTAACCAATTTTCATGAGTTTTTATCAAGTTGCTATGTGGCTCTTAATTAATCCCAACTTTCATTATTCTTGCATGCGACGGACTTTCCATTTTGCCATAATTGAAGCAAGTTTGGATATTATCCGTTTCAAATCAAATCACTCAATTTATTATACACAACGCGCAATGCTTTTCATTTAATGCATTTGAAATATGTAGGCAACTATACATTTCCATAGAGCATTTGAAAACCAATTTATATATATTTTTTTATTTATAAAACCTAACGTATTTAGCAAAATTTCGTGAAAAATATCATTAGTTGGCTCACGCCCACGTCTTCAAAATTATCCTATACGAATGCTCACTTAATAATTGATACTATATATGAAATAATTTACTTAAATGGATAAAGTTTTAATAAAATCACAATCATGTTGCTATCCGCCTTACGATCAAAGATATATTGTAATGTAACATGTGACAGGTGAAAGCTCAGTAGTAGATTAGCTACAAACACCATGAATTATTGGACAGTACGTACTAGCTAGCTAGGGAGTATAAGCGTATAACTTTGTTGCCCCATTCCGGATGTTTGCCCAAACTGAACAAAGTCGAAAAACGAAATTTTCTGGAAAAACTAAATCTGAACTCGACTGAATCGTCCAAAAATTTAAGTCGAAAATTTTAAATTTGAACCATGAAAATCAAGTTGAACCAAAAAAAGCCAAATTGCATAAAAATAGCAAAAAATCCGAAAATTCAAAAATTATTTTTCTAGAACATACAAAAATAATAGATAAGTAGTACTAGTATAAACAACATATCCAAAAAATTAACGTGAAAATCCTAAACCTATTTTTATAATATTATCTTCATTTTAAAATATGTATATACAAAAATAAATTTCAAATTTTGAGAATTTTAATGTATACAAGCCAAACTGAACCGAACCGAAATCTGAAAAAAAATTAAACAGAATTTGGATCAAACTCTCCATAACAAAATTTTATGTATCACATTAATAGCGCTATTTCAATGAAAATTATTACTACAATGAATACAAGTACTGTGATTGCTTAGAGTTCGGGATGGAAAGTCAAGAGTCATGATTCGGAGAAGTAAATTTGAGACCAATGTCGAGTTAGAATGAGCAGGGTGACAGTTGAGGGTAATAACTCTCAAACTACACACATTTAATTCATATATGCATTGTGAGCTGTAGCGCTGAACCTACCATGTGCACAGCATCTCCACCATTTGTATTATTTTTTTAAATTTTCCACTTCTATAAGTAGGGTCGGATTATGCATCACTTTTGCATGCATGTAGTGATTAGGGTTTGTCAGAAAATAATGAGAGGAGGGTTTTCGAGTTTGTTTGTTGGTTTAGTGGTGGTGGTTTTGGTGGTGGAAAGTGGTGTTGTTTATGGTGATTTGAAGGAAGAGAAGTTCTTGCCTAGGGGCCCTCTTTTGGGGAGGAGGATTGGAGGGTTGAAGCATGGAATCGGTGGGCCGGGGTTAGGTGCTGGCGTTGGAGTTGGCATTGGCGTTGGCATTGGCGTTGGCGGTGGCGTTGGTGGTGGTGGTGGTCTTGGAGGAGGCGTCGGTCTTGGTGGTGGGGGTGGTGCTGGTGGGGGTTTAGGTGGTGGTGCGGGTGGAGGAGGGGGTTTAGGAGGTGGTGCAGGTGGAGGAGGGGGTTTAGGAGGTGGCGCTGGCAGCGGATTAAGTCATGGAGGAGGTATTGGGGGTGGCATTGGGCATGGTGGTGGTCTAGGAGGAGGAGCTGGGGGTGGTGGTGGACTTGGAGGTGGCGCGGGTGGAGGTGGAGGACTTGGCGCTGGCGGCGGATTAGGTCATGGGGGAGGTCTTGGGGGTGGCATTGGGCATGGTGGTGGTCTAGGAGGAGGAGCTGGGGGTGGTGGCGGACTTGGAGGTGGCGCGGGTGGAGGTGGAGGACTTGGTGGTGGTGTGGGTGGAGGTGGTGGACTTGGAGGTGGTGCAGGTGGTGGACTTGGTGGTGGTGCGGGTGGAGGAGGAGGTTTGGGAGGTGGAGGTGGACTCGGAGGAGGTGGAGGACTTGGTGGTGGAGGTGGAGCTGGTGGAGGACTCGGTGGTGGAGGTGGAGCTGGTGGTGGACTCGGAGGAGGTGGAGGACTTGGTGGTGGAGGTGGAGCTGGTGGTGGTGCAGGAGGAGGGGGTGGCGGCTTAGGGGGTGGTGGTGGTATTGGTGGAGGTGGAGGTGGAGGTGGAGGTTTTGGAGGTGGGGGAGGTTTTGGTGGTGGCCTTGGAGGGGGCGGCGGCTTTGGTGGTGGCGCAGGGTTCGGAGGTGGCGGAGGGCACTAAACTTAGTCATTTGCAACAAGTGGTTGGTTGCATAGTGTTTAAAATGGCATATCATATATGTTTAAATTCAAGGCTTTGCCTTTTGAATTTGTGTATTTGTTTCAACTGTTTCGACTTGCATATGAAATATTTTATGTTAATGTTATTCATGAAAACATATGTTGTTTAACTAGCTAGGGTTCAATCCACATTGCAAATCTCCCTAGAAAGAGCTATTGATACATGCATTGAATTGTTTGTATATATGTATATATAAGGCATATATAGAAAAAGAAAAAGCAAATGTCCTATTCTCTCTGAAGGTTACGGCCCTGAACCAGCCCAATGAACAACACGAGGTCCAATTCTAGTCGTCGTCGTCGCAGTAGTAAATGAATTTCGAAATCAATAGTTAAAATAAATAATTAATCAAGAGAATAATTATACAAATATATATTTTTTCATATGAACATTGTGGCATATTATTTGATATAGCTAATTTTCATAGTTGAAACCAGTTGCCATATAGTTAAGGATACAATTTAACCAAACGCAAAATTTTAGAAGCCAATTACATCAAATTAATTCAAGAATTTCAAAATTTTGAATTTTAAATTTAAATATACATTCATATCCCTAGCGGCCTAGCCAAGCATAGCATTTAGCATATGTCATTTTTCCATGACGTAGAGAGACAAGCATCAATTATTCAAAATTTTCACCTTAGTCATAATTATCAAATCATGAGAGAAGTTGGAACCCACCTCTTTATGCGACAAATGCAAAAATCCACTCAAAATAACTTTAACACACTTCTCACTTTTTTGCACATCACTGAATTTCTGATTCTTCCAACACCCCAAAAAATGAAAATTAATGAAAATATGGCATATATACCAAATATAATCAAATTTCACAAATTTTCAAAAACACAATTATAAATCACGAGGTTTGCAATTTTCACAAATTTCTATGGAGAAATACACAATGAATCAATGATATGACAACCGATTTTAAAATGAATTTTCCCGTAGTATCCAGGGTAATTAGATACATAGTTTATTAATTGTATTATTAACACACTGCATATGTTGAAACCCTAATTAATGCATAAGACCCATATCCCCTCAACCAATAGGCCTTTCATAGAAAAACACACATGAAAATCAAATACAACCAGCATATAAATACAACCAGCATGAAAATCAAACACTAGAATAACATAATTGTCTCCATAAACTATATCCAAACAACTCAGGATCAAATCATATATTACAGTACCTTCAAATTAACAATCTGAGCATCTTCACCAGATTCCGACACATAATACATCAGTTCGACTCCGGATTGGGACCACTCGGAACCTCATGCTTAGCCGCACCATAGAAATCTTGATTTTTCTTGAACTTTTCATTCTTTGAAGAAGAAACAGTAGCTGTAGTCTCTCTCTCATCACTCAGCCTCCTCATCATGGGATCATGAGAGAGAGTAACCATTTCCTTAGAATCCGAGGAAGCCTCCAAGAAAGATGGAAGAGAGAGAAATAGAAGGATTAGAAAAGGAGCAATATGAGATGATGATGATTTTGTAGCCATGAAAATGTGATGAGAGAGAAAATCCAGCACCCCCCAGTTTTCCAGCAGAGATCAATATCCATGAACCAAAAGGGCTTCTCTCTCCAAATTTGAAGAAATAATTGCAATTTATGAAGATCGGAGGAACAAGGGTTTTGAAATGGGAAAATGGGTTAATAAAGCATGGAGAAATGATGTTTCACCATTTCGTCTATTTTATTTTTGTGCAAAGAGTGAATCTTTTGCTTCATAATTGCGAAAATATAGGCAACCTAAGTAAACGTGAATGTCAAAGTTTCATATCATTTGTCGACTATTTGTCGTCGTTTTGCTATATTTTATATATGCCGTATCTTTTTGTGATGTCTTATCTTATCCCTATGTGGAAATAGATGAATCATTCCTTTTAATTAATCAGTTTAGAATTATGAACAAACACAAAACTTAAATCAATGAACAATTCCATCTCAAGAATTGCACTTAGAAAGATATGAATCTATCGTAGATCTTTGTATAAAGAGCTTAAAATGATTCTCAATTTCCTCTTACATATTTGTCATATACGAATTTAGAGATCAGAGAGTGTTCAAATAAAAACCCTTTCATTTCGTAATTAAGACTATGAAATTTATTTTAAATTCATAGATCGCTAGAATCTACAATGAATGCATATATGTATAGTCTTAACCTATGATTGACGAATAATTTCCCTTAGAATAAATGCAATTATGTAGTTTTAATTAACCTTTAAAAGGCAAATAATTAATTTTAGTAATTGACTTATATACTTAGATTAAAATAAAGAAAAGAAAACGGATATTTTCAAGTTTGTGAAAAATATGAAAGTAAAGTAGGGAAAAAGTAGGTGAAAAAAGTGAAAAAAGGGTGCAGAAAGCTACCAACTTTTTTTATTGTTGGACTATATATATTGCCTCTCTGTGTTAATTTGACTTGGACTTTGCATTAATTGGAAAATTACAATTTATTAATGTTTTCTTGTGTAGTATGGCGTGGCTGTCACATTTGTATAATTTGTATGTTTATATAAAAATACACGCATATGTATGTATAAAATAAAGCCATGCAGAAAGTGAAAACAAAAGCAAAATCAAAGGCATGAGTGGGGTAAGGCTTGTGACAAATTTCAGCACTTGTCTCCTTGATTGAATGCACACATCCCCACTTCTAGGTGTCTATACATATTTAGATTGATTTTTTCTCTCTTAAAAATCAAGAATTCGTGTATAATCAAATCTATACAATAATTGCATCAAACTTATAATATAATAGTGTTAAAAATCCTAAGTGTGATTAAGCCATGCATATAGTATAAAAAATAAGTGGTTAAACGAATACCTATTTCATTTAGCAAAAATTAATATAACTAATCATGCTTTAATGTAAATTTTATCATAAAACTAAAAATATCACAAAGCTGCAAGATTTGAGATCACTTTATGATTTAGTATATACTACTAGTAAACTGAATTTGATTTAAATAAATTATATCAATATTCAATGTGATGGAATAATATTTTCGTAGTATGAGCTTTTTTTACCACGATTCTCTGATCCGTTTATAAATTCATTTTATTTTCAAATTAGTCAAGGCATATAACATTTTTCTATATTTATAAGACGTAAAACAAACGGGCATTCGTTTGTATCCAGTTACAAGTCGTCATTGGGCCGGGCCCATAGTAATATTCTGCGATGATGATAATAATAATAGTAATAATAATAATGACAGCAATAATAATATAATAATAAAAATAATAACACATGGGGTGTGATGTTAATGTAACCTTAATAATTAATGAGACATCAATGTGATAATAGATTGATAAATTAGGTTAAATAAAAATTAACAAAGGACTTAATTAATTTGAACTTAGAACTCGTAAGGTTGGCCCAATTCAAATTTAAAAGATATCATTGACAAAAGAAACAAACAAATGTTTATTACTGTTTAATATTAGAACTGGTCGTCGAACTGTAGGCTGAAATTTTAACTGACCCGACAATATATCTGCAATTCAAATTTGCTAGTACAATTTAATAGAGGGTCGGTCCAACTTGGTCAGAAAAACCCTGTTTGAAATAAAGAGAGTACTAGAACCACTATATAACCTATAATTTTCACGGCCTACTTTACTCCATTTGTCACCAGAACAACATGTAAAATAAATGTATTGCTGATTTTTTGACGTTGTCGTGCTATAAAGGTCGGAACTCGATACCATGGACGATAAGTCCGGACTTGTCGTATGGGCTATTGATCTCGGTGAGCCACGCCTCCACTTCACCTTCGTCCTTGCTGCTGTTGTAGAACCTTCCCATTTCTATCTCCAACCATCCATCTCCTCTCATCTTTGCTATTTTCCCAGTTTCTCTCGATTCAATACGCTCCTTTTTAATACCATTTTTATTTGAATTTTCATTGCGAGTTAACCTTAATACTGTGTTTGATGATCTTAGGCCTTCCTTGCTTTCTAGCAAGAACACTAAATAGGCTGCATACATAGTGTTTTTGGACAAGATTTCAGTTTTTATTTTTCCTTGAATGTGAATCCATCCCATGGATCTCAGCTTTGCCACCTCTGAGAATCTGAATAAAAACAACAACAAAAAAATGATTTTTATTTATGTGACGACTCCCTTCTTGCACGCGTGCCCAATGCGCACTTAAAAACAAGGAATAAATGTCATTTAAATTACGAATTTCGATCTTAATTGTATCTCAATTAGGTCAAAACTCATGATTTAAATAACAATTATTTTGAAAGAGATGAATTTATGTAAACATTAATTAAAGATTGTTTAGTGAAGAAATTATATAAACCTGGACATTGGGTTTGGAATGAAATCCCAACAGCCTTTCCAAGAAATCATAAGCTCCCTTGCTCCAATCATGAAACACTTATTTCCACTTCTTTTGTCGATAGAAAAGCTCTGTTTTTTTATCAAACATAGTTAATTATTAGTAATATACAAGTGACATGCATTGATATATGTATATGAACTTTAATCAAATAGCAAGTAACAAGTCAAGTCAAGCCAATAAACTTGACTTTAGTTTATGCTTATTTGAGTTGAATTGTATGATAATGTTTTTTAATCTATGTATGCATTTTGCAATATTTTTGTAAAGGAATAATTGTGCAACTTCACCAACTTTTAGAAGCTACGACAATCTTTTACTATCTATTACTCCCAATGCCATACCATGGTTGTAAAGTGAGTGAAAAAACTAAACATAATGTAGATTCTACTTTTATATAGAATAAAATATGAATGAGAAGAGTTAGTGTAATGAAGTTTATTATCAAAATTAGTAAAATATAAATGAGATAGTTAATAGCGGAGAAGAGTTAGTGTAATGAAGTTTATTTATCAAAATTAGTAAAATATAAATGAGATAGTTAATAGTGGATGAAATGAAAAGGAAATATGAGACAATTGTTCGCGAAAAGTTGAAATATGACAAAACGGAATGAGAAAGAAATGTTACCATTTTGCCTTGATCGATGAGGATAGGGGAGTCAGAGAGGCTGAAATAGAGGTCTTTTTTGGTGGCATATTTGAGGGGAGAGACTGCTTTGGAGATGATTTCTTGATAATCAAGAGGCAAGAATCTCTCCCAAACGACATCGTTTTGTGCCACCGATTTGAGCTCTTTCGACACAGCCGATGATCTCGAAGCATCCACAGCCGAAGTGCATGACAGAATCTCTGATATGCAATCCTCAGGCAATCTTGCAAACCACTCCATATCAAACTCACTCTCTCTCTCTCTCTCTCTCACTCCTTAATTTTGGTGATGATTGATGAACTAGAATGTGTTTGCTTTGTTACATACACATAAATAGAGAAAGGAGAGAGAGCTAATGAGATTTTCTTGCCTAAATTGAAAGAAACTGTCAAACACACGTGATTGTTTGGTTCTTGTTTGGTCTGAAATTTGCAGTCTTAATCTTACCTACTTTCACTTGGGCATAATATTATGATATTGGATTTGAATATGGAGTATTATTTTAATTCACTAATCATGTGATTTATTTCGATTAAAGATAGTTAAGCTAGATGTCACGTCAAAATGGTTTCTTGATAATCATTACTAGACATTTTTAACCAAAACCCAAATTAAGTGACAGCTTCTTGTTAATAATTACTATGTCAGCTATATAATAACTACAACAACAACTATAACATTTAATAATTGAAATATTTAGTGAGGAAAACGGCGTGTAGTAATCATTCCAACAACCCATCTTTTACTAAAGAAAAAACAGCTACTTAAATGTTTGTCAAAAGTTGAAAAGTCCATTTCTGCTACTATGAATATTCATTGAAATATAACATTCAATGTTATCTTAGAAAATACTTTTCAAAGTCTACATACAAAAGAATCATGTGACTTACATCCAACTCGAAAGTAATTAATAGTATACTACATTAGACTACATTCTTTGTATTTTGGAGGGGGTTTCCTAGAAAATGAAGAGCCATTTTGTATTTTGGTGACATCGAAAATAAATCATAAATTAAATCTTAGGAATTTGAAGGGGAAAAACAAGGAGCAATTCAAGAAAAATCCATTTTAGGATTTAAGTGGCAAAATATACAAATTGAAAAGGATGCCATTTTCCATCATTAAGCTTCTCAAGATCACATTTTCCACCAAATTTAACCCAAAAATCCTAACTTCACAAAAATATCATAAAATTCAAGGAAAATGGTAGTAGTGTGTATTATGAGATTCCAGCTACTTTTATATCTGCTACTTTTCTTTTTTCTACATTTTCCTGCAGAAAATATAACTTGGGTGTGTAACAAGGTTTGGCCAACTATGAAGCATCACATATTCATCCATGACTACTAAATAGTTTTCGGCTTGCTAGGAGAAACTCGCCTCGTTACAGACCGCATGGTCACGAACTCCTCTGCAGAAGAGGGGTGAATGCCAATCTACAACACAGACAAAGTGTTAGCAGCACTGAGATGGTTGAATTCTTGCAGTCTATACATAAACAATGTAGCAAATATCTTTCACGTCATCTGCTTCTTGGAAGTTCAAGAAAATAGACAAACCAAATCGTAGAAAAGTTCAACCAACAAGGAATCAAACAAGCTAGATTTAGTATCAAGGCAATAGTTGTGTATTGAATCAAATAGCAGATGAAAAGTGTGATTGACAGTGATATTTTGTTTCTAAAAAGGTTGATGAGAACTCACTGTGCTGTCGAATTGTGCTTTGGTTGCTCCACACTTGAGTGCGACAGCAATTCCCTGAGTGGAGAGGGTCATGTTAAGGTTACAAGCATGAAACAGGAATAACGACGAATAGAGATAAAGGAGGAAATTATTTCGAGTACCTGCATGATCTCAGGAGCATCAGGCCCACACATGGATGCTCCAAGAACCTTATCAGTCTCTGCATCAACGACGAGCTTCATGATTGTTTTCTCTTGCCGTCTGCACAACAACAGATATCATCAGAAGCGCGTGTTTAGAAATTTTACAGGTAATATTTAATATTCTCACACAGAACGAACTCTTCATATGCCTACCCGGAAATAGTGTTCTTCATTGAATTAAACGTAGACGTGAAAACCAAAATGTCACCGGTTGCTTTCTCTAGAGCCTGTTCCTCACTGAGGCCGACTAAAGACAGTGGTGGTATGCTGTCGAGTAAGATAAGAACATGTTCAACGTTAAATATTTGAGAAATCAAATGAAACAAAATAAAGGAATACATCAAGAATCCAAAGTTAAATGTTGTGCTATAAGATGGTAATACCAGAACACAGCACAAGGAACGTTGTCATAATCAGGTGCTGTTGGCTGTCCACCAAAGGCGGTTTTCTACAACAGTAAAGAAAAAAACTTTTCTATCAATTAAGACACATTTAATTAGAGTATCATGATATATCTGGATCTTTGTCAAACACACAGAAGTTTAGTGTGAGAGAGGGAACATACGGCGAAACAGGTCCCTTCCATCAAGGCAACAGGAGTAAGATTCAATCTGTTTGTAACATCACCTATGGCCCATATGCTGGGTATGTTCGTGCAGGAGTATTCGTCAACCTGCCATCTATGCTTAAGTGAACTACAGAACAAACACGAAAAACTACAAATAGCAGTTTCCTTATACTATGTTCGTGAAGTTTCCTATATTATTTGAAATTCAGGAAGACAAACATTAGAGTATAGAATGTTGATAGGCTACAAGGAACTGCAGTCGGTACTATGCAGTATTGCACCATGCTGATTTCATTTAATTATATATTTAGTCGATAATGGTCAGAAATCTTTCTCTGATCACGAACTTTCCAGCAATACAGAGAAAATTTTACAGTTATGACTGACTGATAACAATTCACCTTCACCGCGCCAGTTGTACTATCAAGCTCAACTCCTACAGATTCCAGATTTAGCCTTTTAGCATTTGGGACCCTGCCTGTAGCCAACGAGTATAAAATCATCATTGGTCTCTCATGAAGGGAAAGATTACGCCAAAGTTAAGTTCATTTCCAAAAACATATGTATATTTCTTGTTCAGCAGAGTATAAATTTCAGACCCACACGTTCAAGTGCAGGTTCGTTTCAACATAAAAAGGATTTCACGAAACTATGTTCACTGTAACCATATCACTATCGGCACACCAAAATAAAGTCGCCCCGATGTTGAGAAATTACCTGTGGCAAAGAGTACAACATCGGCGGTAATTTCTTCACCGTGGCTGGTGAAAACTTTTATACCCTCTTCGGTTTTAAAAAGCTGAACCACCAATTAGTTGTGTAAAGTCATTATCAATATCAGAATGAACTTAAATATCAAGCATAAAATGTGAATGCAACAAATTAATTTGTTGATTCTTTTTTATTTCCAGCATGGGTTTCCTTTGCAAATTTCATCCATTGTATTTCCTTTTCTCTCTGTGTGTGATCTGATGAAATCAGGAAGTCGAATTTAAAAAGGATGTGGCACCTCAGTTATTGTTGTCCAAGGATGCATGGTGATTCCCCTTGCTTCTAGATTTCTTGCAACCAGAGCTCGCATCTCGTTATCAAAACCTCTGGTAAGATTTTAGGAGAGAATAGCATGAGATCATCGTACCAAGTAAGACCAAAATAACAGAAGAAAGAAATGATCTATGCCTGTGATATCCAGAAGTTTCACTCTGGCAGGTAGCTAGAAACTACAGAAAAATGATTTCATGGAATTACTTTCACCTTAAGGGAAGTTCTTTTCTGAAACACAGATCAACATCTACACCCATCCCTCGCCATATTGAAGCAAACTCAAGGGCAATATACCTGCATTTAGAGTTTGAGATAAGTGACATTCACTTTGATTTCTATGCGGCCTATATAGATGTGTTAAAACAAAGTGCAACAGATAGTTACCCTCCACCAAGTATGACAGCTCGCTTAGGCAACTCTTCCAAGCTCAACGCCTCATCTGAAGTTATAGCTAATTCCTGGTGTAAACACAAATACAGGTGTACATCATAGCAGTTCATACAGGCAAAGTTCGACATAACAATATAGGGAGAAAAAATGGACACTAAAACATATATACAGGTCATGAGTCTCATGACCACCTAAAGTAATACTATTATCTAACAAGCACAAGTTTACACTTTACACAGCAAGGATAAGTGAGTTTCTGCTCTCTACAAATAAAAGAATCAGTGAATCTAAGATTTGCACACAGTTAATCATGTAAAAGTACAACAGTTACACTCACCTGACCTGGAATATCTGGACGCTGAGCACGGCTTCCAGTTGAAATTAGGATATGTTTTGCAGAATACCTTAGTTTTGTCCCATCGATTTGAATCACTTCAACGTCATTAGGACCTGCAACTCTTCCCTCACCTTCAAAAAGCTTAACTCCAGCATTCGCAAGTAAACGCTTGTATGTTCCATTTAATCTAACTATTTCTTCTGTCTGGCAGCATCATTAAAAGATCAAGAAATTGCAAGAGATAGAACTTGAAACCAATTTCTCTGAGTATTGAGTTTGAATAATATTCAGTACGTTTCATGTACCTTCTTGTGTAAGTGTTTTTTCCAATTAAAATCAATTTTCTCATTCAGCTCCCATCCGTAATTCCTTGCATCCTGCAAGCCCGATGTAGGATAATTGAAAACATGCATTATCCAATAGGTCAAGAAACAAGATCAGATCATATTCTTGATAAATTATATTTATTGGATTCTGGAACCAAACCATACTAATATGAGATTTCATATGATAGATCAGAAAATTTGATATAAAAATTAATCTGACTGTAATGATAACTCAAAACTCTTCCTGAAATACAAATTTTCTATAATTCATTCGCATTAATTGATGAAAAACTCACCTCTAGATCAGACCCAAAAGAAGCACCATAAAATAAAATCTTTTTGGGAACACAACCACGAATGACACACCTGAAATACAAACAAATAGTTCTTTAGCTATACTGCCGGTCTCAAAATTAACACCTTCCATCTTGCAGCTCATTTGCATGAGACAACCTAATTCCATTAAGGATTGTAATCCACAAAACTTGACTACTTTATGTATGAATGCCATCCTTCATGCTTGGCTGACAATTATTTAACAAGATAACACTTATTGCTTGGAAAACTCTATATGTCTAAAACAGTTGCTGCTGTAGATATGATCACTATAGTATCTGATCAATTACTTATATCGAATTTAGTTAGATAGCTTAAATCAATACTCTCCCAGCACCATGGTGCATATTTTTACCCAAAATTTCCACTGAAGATAATATTTTAACTCGGGAAGCTTGTCTGGAGCATTCTAAATGTAACTAATACTATGCAAATCCCAAACTCATAATCTAAACATGAGAATTTACAATTTGATTTATAGAACAGATCCAATTGATTAAAACTAAGCAGTCATCCTCATTATCAACGGCATAGCAAAAATCTACCTTTATTCAGATTAATTAGAACATGAGATTGCTTAAGAGACAAACAGATTAATTAGAACATGAGAAAACTGTATAACTTCTTTTTTATGCAGTCTTCCTAAACACTGGTTTCTAGATGACTGCCATGAAATTGTGCACATCTATTAGCACTCAACATGCTGGATAATCATTTGAAAAAGGCTTCTCTTAGGTTTTGGCTGACACCAAAGAAGTGAACTATACTAAAACTAATATATCCTTTTACTTACGTTCCGCCAACTCCTCCAATAACTTCAGAGCTGATAGGATGAAATGGAAGCTCACAGATCCCAACCTGTTAGCATTGGAAGTCATTGAGTGCAGATAAACTTTAAAATATCACATTATTAGAAGGACTCATCAGCTTAAAAAGAAGTGAACAATGTATATGTAAACAACCTTAAAAGATCTAAACCAGAAAATAGAAAAGTTAAAAAAAATACTCAACCATAACTAAGAACAAACATATAGATAACACATCTCTGGTCCCAATATGAAAAAAGTCCCCTTGTAGCACTTGTTAGACAGTTACTTTCTTAGTTATCCAGATCGAAAGCAAGGAATGGTGACATACATTAATGCATAAACTGACACCACAACCCCCAGCCCCCACAGTCAAATGTGTAAACAGGAATTTAACAGATTTGGCTGAGCTACAAGATTAAGAACACGCAAACCAGCAATGATAAACAAGATTAAGAACACACTTTCACTAGGCAGTTTATATTGTTGCACCAAGTATGTAGACCTCAACACTAAAGTGAACTGTCGGAATACACAACATGTACCAACAGAATCTCACAGTTGCACTCTCATTGTTGTTACCTTAGCTCCATATTGAGCAGAGAATCGCGAGGCACGAACTCCTCCACTCCCTGCCCCAATCACAAACAAATCAAAGTCATAGAGAGCCTCCCCTTCATCAGATTTATCCAGATCCCCATCAACAAGCATCTTCCTCGTCATTTCCACAACACTACAATCCACAATCAAGAATGACTAAGAATCCATTAGTGAACTAAGAAATGAGGATATGAGACCAAACCCAAACCACGAAAATATTCTGATTTCTGATAAACCTCAATGCCTCATCTCACACTGAAAAGTTCATTACCTGTCACTCGGTTCTTGATGGAAGAATTATGCAGTTAACGGATTACTTCAACTACTCAACTACCTCTATCTCCTCTGGCATTCAGTGAAAGAAAGCACATTTTGATTGTAGTTCAAGCAAGTTTTTCAAGATGACATCTTTTTGCATAAATAAGCAATAAATAAGCTGGAAAGTGGAAACAGATCAGTCGACTCACATTTATTCGTCTTGCTCCCAAAAAAGAACAATGTCCAATTTTGATCTAGGCCAAATCTTGGGGAAGGAAATGGAACAAAGTATCAGATAATAATGGGTTATTAAATCTAGAGCGTAAAGGTAACTTTGTGAAGCGCAAGTTTAGAATTTCATTGACAAATTGAATATTTGATGACGACAGAAATGGGCATGACAGATGTTTGTTGATTTGCCCAACCGAGAGATGTGGGCTTTATTATTACAAGCAAGCAAGACTGCAAGAGTAAATGAGGATTGACGATTGGATACAAAGATACTATAATTAATTACCGTTGTATTTAGATTTTTATACTCCAATCATTGAACTGACTAAATATAGACATAGTCTCCTTTCCTTTTTATTCGAAAATTATGAAAATCTATTTTTGGTATATTTGAGAATACAAATTTTACTCAACTATTAATTTAAGAATAAATAAGACTATCAAATATGACTTCACATTCAATGGTTAAACTTTTGGTCTCATATCACTTTCACATTTTCATATTTTTGTTTATTTCTTTAATTTTAATATTGTTTGCATTAATTGAATTTAGTACTAGTAAGAGACTACTATAAATGAACAATTATTTATGATTGTTCAATGTGGACAGCACAAGCATGTAAGCATAGCCTAGCTTAGGTAGTTAGACGATTATCATGGACGTTGGGTCGGATCCCCTAGGGAAAAAGATATGAATAAAAATCGCAAATTTAAGAATTGTTGAAGCAATGCCTCACAAAATTAATTGACTTCATAAATCTAGGTATATCGATGTAGACAATCTCATGACAAGTTAATCTTGCTCAGTTTCGACTCTAATTCCTTGCAACATTTTTGTATATAACCTTAGTAAGAAGCGACAGATTATTGCATAAATTTGAACTAGAATTCGACTATACAATGTTAAAAATGAATGAATTACAATTGTCATACAAATGCAGTAAAATTAGGTTCCCATCTTTGCAATTCCTCTCAACACGAACAGTGAAATACGGCATTGCCAAAGCACCACGGCTTCTTCGCTATCTTCTTCGTGCCACCCTCGTTGCACGAGGGATTTGCAGTATCGGAGGGTACGTGCGATCTATCCATCGCCATGACCACAGGGGCTTTCCTGATCGTCTTCGACGAGGACAGAGCCCATTGCATCGCCCATATGGCGAGCGGCCTCATGTATATGAGGGAACGGAAGTGGCCGTCAGTCGTCCAGCCTTCTGGCGTCTGGAAAGCATACCTGCACGAGTAAAGACGGGATTAGACCATCTTCGTAGACGAGCAAATGTTGTGTGTGGATGCGGTGAGTTGATGTGACTTACCCGTATCCCTCGTCCGACCAGCTGGCTAGGAATATGCCTTCGGCGGTGGTGAAAGCCTGCTCCGTCATTCCGGCGTGGATCATGGTAGCAGCCGCGGCATACGTTACTCCCGTCCATACTTCCCGGGATTGCATGCACGATTCGTCTACCTTACCGTTCGGATGCATCCCGTTAACAGCCCCGATCCTGCCTCCTTGGACTTTCATGACGTTGAAATCGTGGATCTTCTGGAGCGCGCTTCGGATCTTCCGGTCGTCGAAAAGATCAGGCAAGCCCGATGCAGCCGTGTACCACTGTCCCGCAAGCTGATCGGCTTGGATTGATTTACTGTTACTGCTAGACCCGCTGTCATAGTTGAAATACGACCCGTTCCATAACTTCTCCTCGAATACGGCTTTCCCCTTTATGAATTTGTTCTTGCACTTTTCGGCGAAGGCTTGGTCGCCTAGCTGGACAGCCATCGTCGCGGCAGCTTGAAGCGCGGCGAGCCATAAGGAACCACAGTAAGCACTAATGCCGTGAACAGTCCAGGCGTCGTATGTTTGATCCGGGAACCCATCGTTTTCGATCATACCGTCATTGTCCCTATCAAATTGGTCCATGTAGTCTATTGCCGCGCAGACAGCGGGCCAGACCTCTGCTCCGAAAGAAAGATCCCCCGTTGCAGCAAAGTCTCGGTACACCTGAAGAACAAACTTCGGGTTAAGATCCTTCCACCTACTCGTGTCATGTATGTTGTATGCGTTCATCTCGTGCCACGGGTCGTGAGTTCCAAGATCGTGAGGAACGGCTCCTTTCACCTTACGGATTCCGTGATTCCCCTCCGCTAAAAACTTAACTTTCCGTCTGTCCTCAAACAGCACGGCATTTGCGAATTCCCGTTGTATGCTGAGCTCGATCTTTGGAAACAGCTCAAGAAGCGCGAATGACGCGTAGAAGTGGACGTCGTACGTGCACCACATGATATACTCGACACCCTCCAAATACAAAAACTTCCCTACATCATTATCATCATCATCGTTCACGGGCTCTATCGACTTGATAGGTGAAGTCCCAAGGGAGTTGCCTTCACCACCACTCCCACAAGAGCCCGACTCTTCTTTGTCTGAAGATTCTCTCATAGCCGAATCTCCACCTCCGCTTGGATCAATATCTACGGAGGCCTCAGAATCTTCAACAGCGGACTCATTTACAAGTCCAGCTGATTTGTGAACTATCCGTACATGTTTCTTTTTCGATTTTTTGCTGTTCGTAATCACGGACTTGATACCAACTGAATCCTCCATCGGTGAGCCCGAGTCTGCATGAACAGCACAAGCAGTTAAAGAAACAAAGCAAATGATATCACATTACGTGCAGAAAAAAAATTAAGTAGAAGAATAAATACCAATCCAAACTGTTCCACCGGCAACTAGAAAATAGAGCTCATTGAACAGAGTAAATTTATACCTGCAAACAATTCACGGCATTCAGTTGAAGACTAATCACAAGCTAGAGAAAAATCCTTTCTATCGAGCGCTAGGAAAAAGATATAGACCACAGAACAAAAACGGACAGACATTTTCATTGGTGGAAACTTAGCAAACACATCTCTACGGTGTTGTTAGGATGTTAACCATTGCTTACCATTCCGGCAGTTTATCATCTTTAAGAATAGGGTTCTGCCATTTTTCGATCTCTTCTTCCCACAGCATATACTCTGAACAAGAATCAAACGAAAAGGTGATTAATGCAGTAGAGGATAGTGCCCTTTTCTAACAACTTTGAAATCTTCAGTTCAAAAGAGAGAGAAAATAAAGGAACAACTTTGAAGTCTTAGCTTTTCTATTGATCGGTGAAACGACAATAGAGGTAACGAAATCACTCACTTGTTAGAGAGTCGTGGACCAGGTCCTTGGCTGCATTTTTAGAAGTGCCATAGTATTTAGTATACCTCCTGTGCCCATTTGAACAAAAGAAGAAAGGGTAGGTAAGAATATGCAACGACATGAGCCGATTTCTCGAAAACTGCGTGGTTGATCTTAGAAAAGTGAAAAGTTAAGAAGAATATAAAAGAGAATGAAGACTCAAAAACTAGTAAAAAAGCAAAGCACACATGTAAATATCAGAAAAATTGACCGGAATTACCTATGGTAGGACTTCCCTTTGCAGAATTTAACTTTAGGAGATGACCAAGAAACAGCAAAAGCAATTGTGCACTTTCCATGAGGCTCAACCCATGTAGAAGCAGAAACTGCAGCGCAGTGGGTCTCCCCAGGTGACGAAGGCATGCTAGGTCCCTTGTTCGAGTTCTCTCGATCAAAGTGGCCATCCTAAGAATCAGACTAGATTAGCTAACAACGCTAAAATTATGAAGAGGAATAAAAAGTACGTGTATTAAATCTAAGCCATGTGCTAGGTAAGCGGAATTAAGCAAATAAAAATCAAAGCAATCTGTGGCAAATCAGCGTACCTGAGCCATTTTGTCCCACATATCTTTTGCAGTTACGCAACTTCCTTCGTTCAGGCGAAAACAAGGCAAGACTGAGACACTCACATTTTGAGTTTCACAGGCAGCAATTGCATAAGTCACGGGAGGGTTATCTTTTGCCGTCCTGAAAGTGATAAATATTGCAATCCATTTGGTTAAATTCCAAATCAGCATGTGCACGTATGTAAATCTACATAGGGTGTACTGAAGTAAGTCATGTATAAGTCCAAACATACAGCAGTTGTACATGTAAATCCAATCGAGATCTCTCAAATATATTAGACAGCACCATTTCCATATTTTAATGCAGTAATAACATATGAACGTATTAGAACACTCAACACGAGAAAACGGTAGCTAGCTCAAAACTTGCTTCAAATAAAGCTCTGACGCAAATAATTCCCTTAGTTAACAGTTAACTCATCAGGAGAATAAATTGGCCTTGTCTTATATTAAGACCTAAAATTCTTGATTGGGCGGGAAAGAATCCAGAATTTTGACTCCAATTCAAGAATATGGAATTTTCACACCTAACCCAAAGAAAATATGCCAAACAACCGTCACATTTAAGTAAAAAAGTAAGATGACTTGCTTGTGATGTAGCAGCACGCCTGATACTCCATCTTCACCTCTATAAGAAAAGAGAAAAAAAACAAGCACAAATGTCAAAATACAATAAAAAGTTGATTGGTTGAACAATACTCTGTGAAATAAACTTACATAAATGGCTCGTTGACGTGTTCCCCTGTTAGATGTGAGGTGCCTCCAATAGAATTCTGCGATGAAGAGAAAGATGTTGCCAAGTAAGAACCCAAACTCAGAAACACTGATATTACCAGAACTAAAACAGCTATAAGGGCATGAACAACTCACCGCCCACGTAAAACATAGGCTGACTTTTGCCCTCTCCTTCCCGGTATTCACCAACTATATAAGACATAAAAACCAACATGAGCAAGTGATTATTCATGAGCAGAATGTTTGCTGAGATAGAAGGATAAATGTTGAATGCGAAATTGACATACAGTGTACACAAATACAGATGTGGGAAGGCTGCTCTCTCGATAATTATGAGGTATAAATGGTGATATCTGCCTACAAGATATTTTCAGCTCAGGGTCTGGTTCACCTGTTGAAACAAAAAAGAAAGAATGAAAAACGCAGACGACAAAAATTGGCACATCTACCAGCCATAAAACACTTGAGGTAGCAAGTTACCGTCATAAACTGTCCACGCCCTGGGGAATAGAGCATGATATGTAGAATGCTGACCATTTAAATTCCAACCCCATGATGATATACCTTGATCACTTGGCTTTCTGTCAAAACAAAGAGAATGCACTAAAGGACATTTCACTATGATGCACATCTCAAATGTACTAATTACACTGTCACAATGCTTACCCTAAGCCCTCATGTCGGCCGGGAGATAAAACCGATGAATACTTCTTGTTTCCTCCATCACGAGATATGAAGATCTGTAGAACTAAAGATATTAGGATGTGATAAAAATAATACTGCGCACTATAGATAAAGACATTTTTTCCCTTTTTAATGAAAAAATAATTTTTTGAAATTCATGAACAGCTCACAGATTGACAAAGATACGTGCATTCATCATAAGCAGGAATTACTTTACGGATATATTGAGGAGAAGGTTCTTACAGAGAATTGATTGGCCATCACCGGTGCAGTCTCGCATGTACCAGGAAGTATTTGAAAATGCCTGAATTCCCCCCTGAAGCCTCTAGATATGCTACCGCTCCTGTGTGGGCATAGAAGACGATCCGTTAAGTTTCCACAACATGGTCGGCGAGAAAGAGGAGTGCCAGATTATAGATACTGCTTACCCCATCCCACCTAGAGGAACACCTTGTGATGCTGAGGGTTTGCAATGTTCTCGAGTAAAAGGATCTATGGGTGCTTTCTGTACAAGAAGAGAAAACAAAAGTAAGCTCGTTTATTGAATGATGCTGGAAAGGGACAAGATGTTCAAAAGGATGGGTGATGGGGAACTTACTCTTCCATGGGATGCTTCTTCCCGTACGTAATGCCATAGTCGTATTCCAAGTCGAATCTATAATCAAGAACAATGTGTCAATGACGAGTCAAGCATTTTATGAGAGAGAGTGCTGATTACCATTTGTATGGCTTCTCTAAATGTGATGCTGAATTCTTTAAGAATGCTGGCATGGCTATTCAATTTTCTCCTCAATGCGTGCTCGGGAGGGGCAGAACCATCAACATCAAACTGTTGCCACACAAAAATCAGATTACTGAGATGCTTATATACAGCTACTAAATGCTACTCTAATATACATCTCCACCTTAACAATAAATCAAGAGAAAAGAACTGTGAAAATTATATGAGATGAACACAAACATAAGTGGAATTAATTAATAGAAAGGACCCTAGGTAACATGTACTATAGTAACATCTGTATAATCAAAAAGCTGAGTTAAACATTAATTTATCAATTTCTTTTCTTCCACCCAATCAGCTCGCTTTCACATACATGGTGAAACTTGCAGGAGATGCCTTTAGACATTATCATAACACACTGATTAACCAATCTACATTGTAATCTTCCCTGCTATATTTAAATAAAAGAGCATCAATATAGTACTATTTGATTCTTAAATGAAGGTGTTTTCAAGTAATTATGAAGAAGAGAAACACAAAATTAGTTTATCTCTATACGTATATAACAGGCAACAGAAAAACCAAAAGCAATGAAGACCAAATTTTAGTGCTTTCTGTAACCATCGATCATAATATCTTCAAAACTTGTCAAAATTATGTAAAGTGCAGAATACAAAGGCCATGGATCTTTAACTTCAAAGTTGAGTGCCGTAATTGGACTGACTAACTAAATATAGAAATCACAGCTTTGCAAGAGAAAGCTTACCAACTGCAAAGTTGATCGATTAATGTATTCTTCCGGCGGCCATGAATTCTTTCTATAATGAAACAGATTTCCACCCACCATTCTCACTTTTCCAAATTCAAGATTGGATTTTTTTTCTTCTTTTTTCAAATGATCCCAATGAAATGGTCAGTAAAATAGAAAATTAACCCCAGTTGAAAAAAATTGGGGAGAAGATGAAGAATCTTAGCGTGGAATCCTCCCAAAATCCAATCTTTAAGATAACCCACCTCCAACTCCCAATAAACGTGCAGCAGGAAACAGAAATCTTCAGTTTTTCTTTTACTTTTGTTAAAAGTTTGAGGCTTGATCGGTAGAGTGCAGAGAAATTCCGGTTGGAGGAGTAGGGTGGTGGCCTGTGGGTGGGGATCGAAAATCTCGGGATTTGGATATGGATTTTTTTTATGAAAATTAAAATCTAATAAGAGTGGTTTGTTGAAATAGAGGAGAATCCACCACCTGGATGTATGGAGCTCTTGTGAATTGCCAGGTGGTGATGAATACCAACAGTAACACCTCAAGCCTGCAACTCTCTCTCTCTCTCTCCTACTTAATACTTAACACATATATAATCAGGTGAGAGGCTTCTTCTGTAGTTGTGTATGAAGAGAGAGACAAAGGGGAAAATGGAAGGAAGGTAGAAATAGCATGATTTTAGGGATGTAAAAAGTTGACTGTGGATTTTAGTGGTTTGGTTTTCACTTCTCTTTTTGGTTGGCGTTGATCAACTAGTTTTCTCTCAGTGCACTGTCAAAAATAAATTTTGATTTTCAGTTTTTCTTTTCTTTTTTGGTTATTGTAAAAAATGGTGGAATTTGATGCTGTTAACAGTACTACGTGCAAGGGAGATGGTGCCATATTTTAACACGCAAAATTCTGAAAATCACATTGTTGGAAATATTTAATTATGGTTAATAGCGGATCTTCATAGTATAAACTGTAAAATGTAAATATCTTTGATAAATAAAATGAGAGGAGTGTATAGAAATAACATGTTTTAAAGAGAGTTTTAATAAATAGAAGGTGATTGATTTTGATGGATGAATAAGAGGGAAAATGAGATTATTATTTACAGGTGAATTAAGTACAAATTGGCTGGGTTTAGAGGAATAATTGGTGTTATCGATCGATTTCAAATATATACCAAAAATTCTTAATTAGATTGAAGTACTTATCAAAATATACATTAAACTTGGTCAATATTAATACACCATTCATAACGAAAAAAAACTATAGCATAACAAAGACCACTCACATTGAAAAGAATTTTGTAACAAATCAACCTCACCACCATTAGAATTAGTTGTTCCACTGAAAATATTTAAGTTAGCAATATATTGACACTAGGAGTAGATAATTTCTTGTTCTATTATCTCAATTTTCAAAAGGTTATCTTTCTAAATGGTGTTTTCAGCATTTTCTTAGTAGTCATAATACTTTTCACATTGTAAAGTAATATGACCATGGAAATAGGAATATTTGTAGCAGGGTAGTTTTAAAGGTTCACCGACAATGCTATAAAATAGTAAAGTGACTAGGCTATTTTAATAATCACTTTTCTTTTCTTTACTTTTCTTCATGTTTTTGGAATATAATTATCTCCACATATTTAATATCAAGTAACTTAATTTTGTATGATATCAACTCATATAATTGTGTATTTAAAATTTAAATGATTTTAATATAATGAAAAAAGAACTGCAAATAAAATGCCATGAAAATTTATTGGTCAATGATGTCGATGCATCTCATTGCACCTTGATAAACTTGTCATGCATTTAGCCCACAAAATCATATACGCATGTTGTGTGCACACACACAAAAATACATGTGAATCGCAAAATGATCATTTAGTACAAAATTTTATGAAATGCGTTATTAGCAAATTACATTTTATCGATCACGTGAATGATCTCACAATTGTGAGTTATCGACCTATCATTATAGACTAAATATTTATTTTATAGAATTTCAAGAAAATTAATTAATTTTTTGTTGAAAAATACGTACACTTAGTTGGATTACCCTTTATCACTAAAATAAAAGAATATAGTGTATGCGTGGTATGACACTATATAAATTATTAAAAAAGAAAACATGTACAGCTCAAAAAATATTGCTGTGACGCATCAATCCAATTATTTTACGTTCCATGATTAGGTCAATTATAATCACAAAAATGTGTACGGTTCGGATGTACTGCTTGTTTGAGAATTGATTTATGAGTTAATAAAACAATAATATAGAAACAAAATACAAAGTTGATATGGCCCTGTCACACTTGATTCAACTTTCATCCAAATGTCGGTATCTACCAAATAAAATAAAAATAGATAAATAAGAAAACTAAATATCGAAATAAGCTTTATATCTTTGCTTCAATTTTAAATTTTAATTTATCGTATGCATATAGTATTTTTTTTCAAGCAATCACTATCAAATAATAACTGCCCATATTCTAAAATTAGGTGGGACTGAAATATCGTGTGTACCTTGAATTAAATTCTAGTTAATGCTTTACATTTTGAACTATATATACACAGCAAAAATTATATGCGAGCTATATTAAATAACTATGTAGTATAAATTTGAAGTGGAATAGATGTGTATATCCGTATATAAATTGCAATGTAAATACCAGAGTTATGTGAATAATATTTTTTTGTATTTTCTTGCAAAAATAGATTCAAATAACTCTCAATAAATTTCTAGTATCAATGAAGTTTTAATTCATGTCGATCACACATTTAGTCGACCTGCCAATTATCAGTCACTGTAGTCAGTAGTGCACAATGTGTAGCGATAGAGCCAAAAGTGTCCCAAAAAATAAATTCAATCAATAAAAAATGTATGTTTGTGTTTTTCACCTAATGATTTGACGATGAAACGCAGACATTTCTCCTTCGGCTAATACGCTGTTGAAACTTCAGGTCTTGACAATTACATTAATTACCTAAGTGATACTCCACTTACTAATATCGTTAACAATACTGCTTTTTTTTATATACATAAAAAGTCAACCAATACTTTGTCAATTGCATACGTTTCCCATTAGATAGCAGTGTACTTATGAGACAATTAGAAAGTTGGTAGTACAATCTAGTAAAATCCCATATTCAAGATTCGAGCCTACTCGTTAATTTATTGTGATTGAATTATCAATATATTCGTTATGCTTATATTCTACGAGAATATAAAACGTGTTTGCGTACTAAATCAAATGCCTATCAACTTTATCAACGCCCATCACATTCATTAACACACTACTCCGTAACATCAGATTATAGAAGAAAATTTACGATATTTTTTCTTTTAGAATTGTTGAAAAGAGCTTCAATTGAAATAGAAGCTCTGGATAATTTTGGGACTTAGAGCAACCCAAAGGCTTAATTTGTCCCAAGAGCCAAACCTATGTATTGCTCGTGCAACGAAATCAATATATAGGCAAAATCAAATGTTATATATCCAGAATCACAGTAGAAAAAAAGCAATGTACGACATAAGTAAATAGGTGATCTCACATCAACTTTAATTAACACTAAATGAGAAGTTTCGAACAACGGTCACAAAATACGTCAAAACATTTACCAATCAAGTGCATTAATAGTAAGAGAAAAGCATAAAAACAAATCATATACAAAAAAAAAAACAAGGAAAATACACAAATAATTAATAACCACAAATTCAGGAAACTTTTATTTCTCTACTTACGTTAATGTTATGAGACAGTTACACATAAAGATCCGACAATTTAAATCTAGACTACAAGAAAATGAATGTGATATCATTTATTAAGTGTAGTCAGTCAAACTTTGGCAGCTAAGCCTATTTGTATATATAACTAATTAGCTCTCCAAGACCAGAAACTTGAAAAAGATGATTGAATTGAAACCGACAAACTACTTTCAATATTTTCAACACTTCTAGATATTATTTGATGGGTCAGCTACAGAAAGTAGGAGAAAGAGAAAAATCATCTAAATATTGTTAGTTGAAGATGAATAGGTAGAAGAAAGAGAAAAAGTGATGGACCCTAATAATATACAAGATGTAATTAAGTTAGACGTGTTAGACGAAATGTGCGGTGACAACTTAACAAAAATAGAAGATTATAATAGGAAAACATGATTATTAGTTGTGGATGGAGGAAATAGTAGTATTAAATAAGATTGGTCCATTCTAACAGAATAGTCAATCATATTGACCCAAATAAGAGAAACTTGAATCCTTTTTATTTGGATACCTGAACTTTGTACATATGTAAATCAAAGACTCAAGTTCAATACCTTATAAACACAAATAAAAATAAAATTGAAAGTTAGTACTCCAAAATGTAAGGTTAGGGCCATGGTAAACTAGTTTATGAAATGATGATAGCAAGAATCACATCATTTGAGTTTTGGGGCTCACATCTAATTTCCTTCCCTGCTTATAAACTATAATTAGCACATGAAACTTTATTGGGCTTTGGCAAGTTTATGGTTAGGCATTCTTGTGTAAATTATTTTAGCTCCTGAAATAAATTCAAATAAGTACACGTTGATATGTTCCATTTTCCGTTCATAGATTCAACTCTTAAAAAATCTCAACTGTAGTCTACATCACTTATGTATAGAACTTGATTTTAACTTTCAAGAGATATAATTCTTACTAATATCAATGGCTATTCTAAAAATGAGGGGATTTTCTTTTCTTGTAAGAAAGAGAATAGGATCATATATATACCTGAGAGAAACCAGAGTAAACCATTTCCATACAAAATCTGCAACTCAGTTTAAGAGCATAGTTTCTCAAAACATGTCTAAAATATGCTATAACTGCTACTGCTACTAATACAACAACTAGTACTACTCATACAGAAAGTCGAGGTGCAAAAGCAAGGAGTCTTACCGTCAGCTGCTAATTCCATTCAATGCCCCCGAGTGTGGTGCAGCCTACTCCTTCCCAAACATCATTGCAGCCGACTTCTTCGTTGTCAACGCCTGCCATATTCTCGTCCCACCAACCACCCCCATTATCATCTGTTTCAAGTGAAAATTGTATCTTAAGTGTACGTAATAACTGATCTCACTGGTGCATCTGTTACACTATTGTGTGAAGTTTGATATTAGATCAGAAATGCAACTCACAGTGATTAAAATAAGGTTTGCTTTCCCCACTGGTGAAAACCTTCCTTGGTGAACTTTTTCGTGGTTTTGAATCATCTCCAAGGACTACCACCCGCTTTCGACCAGTTTGCTTATTAACATGATCTAATTATTGAAATGCAAAACAACATAAATTACTGTGCCAGAGATACTTACTGGTTCTACTCCTAATCAAAAATAGGATTGCTAGAATAGCTATATATATTATGTAGTACAGTAAAACAAATGAGCATAATGAAACAACAACTCAAATTCATTTATGAACTGAAATGAAGTTTTCATGAGTGATTATAACTATGAAGCTTGCAACACAAGCTCTAAACTAAATGGACTAGGACAGCTTATACACAAACTTACATTCATCTAACACAGAAAATAAAATTTTAAATCAATTTGTCGATACATGGAAAACGTACATTTTATGACGAATTGTATATAAAGAGGGTTGCCTCTGAGCAACAAAGAAAGAAAATAACCCTTGTATGATTCAATAACAAATTAACAAGGAAGAAACAATGGACTACATTGAGTACTATGTGTGATTTACAAAAACTGCTTGAGAGTTGAGGCCAAGGGCAATAGGAAGCTCCAACTAACTGGTCAAACTGTAACATATTTACAGTTTAAAATGCAGTTGTTAATACACAAATTTATTAAGAACACTCTAGCAAGCCAACATGTAAACAACTTCAATTCAGCAATTCCATCATTAGCTACATATGTAACAGCTTCATGGATGCACTCTACTTAGTATAGAATCTAACCTTCAAACAGACATTTTCTCTTTCTCGTTGGCTCTATATCATCAACGTCGATGATCTCTATTCCATTGGTTGAGCAAGTATTTCTGAACGCACTACTGCTCTCGCTCTTAATGTTCTTTAACATATTGATATCAAGCGCACCCTTAATTGGAGACTTCCCCTTTCCTTCTCTTCCTTCACTTTTCTCTCTTTCTCCTTTTACATCCCTTGACGGAGATGAAGATGGTATCTCTGTCCCCTGCCACAACAGATATTCGAGTAAACCATTGGCTTTTAATTCACTAGATTGTCCAAGCAAACTAAAACCAAGCCATCTGATTATTGTATGAAGTGCAAAGTATATTCAATAATTAATAAATCTATAAATTTGGTACAAGTTGCCCTAAAAGAGCTCTTAGATTTCCTCACAAATTCTTCTTTTTCTGCCATTTAGAAATAAGCTAATACACATTTTTCTTTCTTCCATTTCCAAAATTAGTCAACATTTATCAGTAAACATCAGTCTATTTTGCTAATAAATTCGAAAGGAGAATATAGAATAAACTACCTCAATTGATGTGGGTAGCACAGAACTCCGGTGCAGCTTCCTGTTGAGGAAATCGGAGAGCGAGATGCGCGAAGCCTTTGGTGTCGGAGCTTTGATTCCCGCATTTTGCTCACAACCGTTCGACCTTTTATCTCATCCAATAATGAAAATTGAAATTAATTTTGAGATGCCTGAGAAATTGAAGGGATAGAAATTTAGAGTTGAGAAGCGTACCGATTGGAAGCGCGGAAGAGAGGAGTAGAGGTGATGGAGCGTTGCCCATATGGCCTAAGAGGATTCTTGTTAAAACTCATCTCTGATTTTCCACCTCGTTTCTTTCTCAAGTGTGTGTTTTTGTTGAGTTCAAATCAAATTAAGCTACAGACATTTTTGGCGCCAAAAGTTTTGAAAATGCTAGCCACGAAAATATGAGTATAATGTACTTCTATTTAAAAAAACACAAAATAAGAATATTTATTGAAATATGTAAGGGCATGCCGGCAGCATTGGGCCCGATTTGAGGCGTGGGCTCGAATCGTCCATTGCACGAGAGTGTGGCAGGCCGCTTGCATGGTTTGCATATCGGTATAGGTCATATGGAATCTGTCAGAGCAACATGTGGCACCAACCGTTTAAAAATTTTGAATTCAATTTTCTCTTTTTCATTTTGTTGTAATTATTATCGTGATTTATGGTTTTTTTTTAGTCTAACGTAACCTAGTTTGTGAAATGTGAATTTTAGGTGCATGTGAAAATTAATTACGAATAATGATAAACAACCAAATTTTGTACAACCAAAATAAGATAATATTAATATTTGATGTATTAATTATATATTAAAATTATAAATATAGTAAGTGGATAAGTTAAGACTTATTAGCATTTAACCTCATTTTTATTTTTATATTTGAATTTTTTTTTATTATTTTTAAATTTTGAATTAAAGTATGCACTAAATAAAATTAATGGATCCAAAAAATTTTAAAAAATATACATAAAGCATAAATATATGACCATAATATTATACACTTTCCATGTACTATATATGCATCCATATATTTTAATAAAATGCATAAATAAACCTATTTTTATACAAATAAACTAGTTTTTGGTTGTACAAAATTTAGTCACATAGATTTGTTGATTAATTACTAGCTTCGTCTCATTTAAATTGAAATATTTAATGTTCGGCACATGATTTTAATCAATACTACTATTGTTTTATGAATTAAATTGAGAGATAATAAATAAAAACAAAAACATGAAACTTTAACTAGAACGTTCTAAAAAGTAAAATAAGTCGGTAAAAATAGGATAGAGAGTATTGCAATATAAAGTGTATAAAATAAAAAAGTTAGGAGTTGAAATTTTTAAATATGTCATATTTCAGATCCATACTTATATTTGTTCATCTTTCACAGTGCAATGAGACAAATTATAAAACCATAGTCTATTATAAACGATGGTGTTACACATCAACTCATCAGTAAGATCATCAGAGCAAGAAATCAGACTTGAGTTCCATCATCACCAATCACCAAAGCATAGATAACCAAAAATTTCACATTACAAAATTCTAAGTTCGAAATTCTTACACTGCCACACCACATTTCCAGATACTCCTTACTTCGACAAGGTGCTGTAGCACATAAACTATGTCAGCTACATATAGTTCAAGGTTTAAATTGACAAAAAATGTCACATGTAAATGGAACCATGGGGGATGCTGCGCGCTAAAAGTTGGGCGAGCGTGAGAAGCGGCTATCTTCTGTCATTGGTTCTCCACGGATGCTTCCCGGTATCCATGCTAGTTTTACTTTTTCCATCAGCAGGTTTGTCTCCTTGATCTTGATCTTTCTTTTGCTTCCGCAGGATCTCATCAGCATGTCGTCGCCACAAGGCTTCTCTTTCTTTCCTCGGCATTTTGGTATATCTCGGATCACTCTTCAAGAGTAGTTTTGCTGTCGACCAAGATGTTAAAATGGTTTTACCATCTTCTGTTTCTTGAGATGCACCTTCTGAAGTTATGACGTCTACCAACAGAGCCCTGAAGTCCTGAGCACACCGCTATAATTGCGAAGAAATGCAGTAAGTGTACAAGCACTTAGGAGAACAATGCTATATCAAAGGAAAGCCAGGATTACCTCATGCAAGGACTTAATGTGTTCACGGAAAAGTTTCTCTAAATCAGATTTATCGAGATGTGGATGGGCAGCACGTCCTTGAGGATCCTTCTCCAACTTCAGCTTTGATTCTGACCAAGATGCCTAGATACAAATACAAAAATTTGGGAATGATCAAGTTCAAGGAAACTAGAACAGGATCAAGAGCACAGGACATCATATATGTGTCCCAGATAATAATTACAAATACCGCAGTTGATGTTTCAATGTAGTGTTCTGTTACCTCTTATGTTTGCACATAAGAGGTAATTCAGATCATTTCTAACTATGAAGCTGTAGGATTGAAGGCCAAATCTTTTGCAAGATCTGTAGATTAAATAATTCACCGGTGTGCAAATTTTTTTTTTTCCCGCAAGTTTTAGCTGATTCTGTAGACTAACAAGCCAAGTGTGTCAGTTGCCTGTTTAGCATATGCCGTGATTGAGAAGAAACCATTAGATAATTTTGCATTTTTCTCTTAGTGGCTATATTAATATCTACGAAAGTAACAGGATAATCTAAAGAACAACCAGCAGATACTTCCAAGTTCCGAAAATTATAGAGTCCAAGTACTTAAAAATAAGATACTTCTACCGGATAGTATCAATTACCTGAGGATCTTTTATAGTTTCCACCAATAGAGCTTGATATGATTCAACAGCTTCCTTCCTGCGAGCTTTCTGCCTCACTCTCTCAACTTCTTGCTCTTCTCTTTCTTTTCGTTTTCTCAAAGCTCTCTCTCTCTCCTTTAGTTTATCCTACAAGCGGTGCACATGCACATTAAGTTCCATGAGGACAGATTATAGTAAACTCTTTGCTAAATCCTTTTATAATTTGCTCTGTGAGAAGAATCAGTTAATATAAATCTTTCACAAAACAAAAAATGAATGTGATTGGATCATTGGAACCAGCAGTGAGTAGGGTCAGAAGCAAGCATTTGTCTTACCTCCTCATCTTGTTTTGCCTTTGCCTTCTGAGCAGTCTCTTCTACAGCAGCCTTTAGTTCTGCTACGTATTCATTGAATAACTTCTCCCTGTCTTCATGCTTGACTGACTTGTATCTGGGATCACTTCTTAAGCTATCCTTCACCTACCAGAGAAAACATTCACATCTTAACACAACACTGTTTCGAAACTTCTGCATAAACATTTGTGCACAATATAAAGAAGCCCCAAGGCCCTCAACCTACTAAAATTCTTTCGCATCAACACATAAATCACTCTTTTCATGCTCATTACATTGGCATGACTGCAGCTATATGATTCCAGAGCAAAACTTACGCAAGGGTTTATCTTTAGTGTGTATTATGGAAGGAAGAAGAATTAATTCAATATTCACCCAAAAACACTGATATGAAAAGATAGAACTCTTACAAGAGCAAATGAAATACTATGAGTATCTCTGAGTCGCTAAGCTGGGTTGGCAAAACCAGTCTGCACTAGGAACTAAAAATAACATCACTTTTCAGCATAAACCCACCTTTGACCACCTGGAAGTAGATGTAATGTCTTCTCTATCCTTAAGCAGCGACTTGAAATTAGATGTAGTTACAGCACGCTGTGCTTGAGCTTTTTCTTGAGCACTCCTTTTCAGAAGTAACACCCTAGCAAGGCAGAAACTAAGTTATGCGATAGTAGTCTAGATCACATATGGAAGTCTCATAACATTTTCACAAAAGTATATCAGAATTAGTATAGTTACATCTTACAAATTAAAAACATTGTTATAAAAAAAATCACGATCATGCCACACATCGAATTTATAATAAGATATGATGTTTCAATTTCAGATTTTTGAATTTCATTCTTTTCTTTCATATTTATGATTATTATGTGATTTAAAAAAATTTTAATCTGTAATATCCACATCATAGCTCATTACTAATACAAGATATCTAGATAAAATGCCTTTCATGAAAACCAGTGGACTAAGAAGGCGAGGTTCAATTTCTTTGCCAACTTACACTTACACTTGTGCAGTACATCAATTTCTTTGCAATCTACATAGCATACTCATCCAGCATTGTGAAATGAGAGGAACTAGTGCCTTTACGAAGGGATCAACTCAAACCAAATTGACACCCAAGACAAACTAAGGCATACACACTTTACCACCAAAACACAGATAGCAGTAGGGTAGTTAATGAGTGATTTTAATTTTATGGAGTATCTTTTAAAGCTTATTAATCATGTTGGCTGATTCTCTTTCATCAATAACAAATTGTAGCTGACAGCTCATAAGACATAGGACTATTATAACAAGGTCCACTAACAGATAGTGGAAATCAGCAGCAAGACGGTTTCCAAACTATAAACTTTGAATATTAGTGAAGTGACAATCGTACCTTTCATTTAACAAATGTTCCCTCTCTTTCCTGTCCAAGGCCAGAAATCGAGGATCATCACCCCATCTCCTCTTAAATGTTTGATAATCAGTATTCTGATCAATGCCCTGGATGTGATAAAACTGTTCTTAGTCCTTTAACTCCCAGATGCCAATCCAGAATTCAAATTTAAGTAACAGAGAATACTTTAACAGGAGACAATTGCACCAAACCTCCTTTGCTTCTTCCAGTAACTGCTTGAAACCTTCCAAAGCAGCCTTCTGAGCCGCTCGTTTTTCCTTTCGTTCCTCTTCAGCACGAGTTCGAACATAGTGCTCAAAGAGAGCTCTTCGTGCACTTTGGTCTGGAATGGCCTGCAGCAGATTAACCTCTTGAAATACAATGTATTGCAAACACTTTCTCACGGAGACAAAAGGTTCCATTGAATTAGAAGAAAGGTATATAACCAGCTGACTGAGATTAAACAACTATTAAAAGAAACTTCAGATCTTAGGTTACCCAAAATCCAAGACAAATTTCTTTATTGGTAAAGAGAATCAACAAACCTTAAAGCGTGGATCAAAAACTATTTTTGGAAGTTCTTTCTCCCATTTTGAGAATGGTGCCACTCCCCTTTCCTTAAGCATCTCCTAGAAAGTTCAAAGCACGAGTAGATATGAAATGAGCAGAACGATATGATACAGACTTAGAGAACATACACAGAAATGCTTCATCAAATCATTCGTATATAGAACTTCAGAAGGAGTCAAGAGTCAGGACAGCAAAAAGTTTGGAGTATATCTCAACTACAAGTTTTAAGGTATTTTATTACCACAAATGAAATGAGAAGAGAGTTTGGTTATAAGCATTAAAAAAAAAGTACCTTGAACTTGAGGAGACAGTCCTCCATGGTGGGGCCTCCATCTTCATCCTCGGAATCGGAAGAAGAATTGGATATGTCACCATCCCCGTTCTTATCCTTATTATCATTTTGGATATTTTTCATAGTAGCCTCCATTGGTTTTGAGCCATTAAGTTCTACTGAAACTGAACCAGACACAGATGGGGAGGAACTAGAATCGGGAATTCCAGAATCTTGCAACTTCTTTTTTATGAGATCCAGTGCAGAAGATGAGGCAGATGCACCTGAAGATCTAACTGCTATGGCATCACGACCGCCTGTGTTAGCAGCAGGTGTGCTTAAGCTAACAAGATCAGATCCTTTTTCAGTTATAATATTAGTATTGGTCACTGACACTGATGAAACTTGCAAAGCATCAGCATCATGCTTCTTTCTCAACTCAGTTATCTCACTAGGTATTTGCCAGCTACTTACCTAAGTCAGAAACCGTTAAAATTATCAGACTACTGCTCAAGCCACCAGTTCACAAGATAGAAACAAGATATGAAATTCAGATAAAGGAAATATTGCCAAAAAACTAGAGAGCATGCCGCAGTATTAATACAGCTATCTGACACTTTACAGAGGATCAGCTGCATGGACATCAACTGAGTCCAAATATATACTCCCTCCGTCCCATAATAGATGGCACACTTGAGTGAGAGAAAATAATATATTTATATTAAAATGAAAGAGAACTTTTTCCAGAAAAAAGAAAATGTGACATCATTTGTGAGACAAATTAAAAAGGAAAGTAGTATGGGACGGAGGGAGTACATCTCAGGTGATGTTACTAGGAGGTGTCCAACAGTTCACCACTTGTCGTGGAACTGAAACCAGACCGGCAATGAGAAAGATCGGTCAGAACTCCAACTCCTTTAACCAATAGTTAGGATTCTAATTTTCAAATTCCAACAAGTTCTTTTTTTTTCTCTTTCACTTTCTTATCCAGTGCAAAGTGCAAACAGCTTCAACTGACAATTCATTTGCGCCATTCATCAATAACAGTGAACAACTCTCACTGTTTTAACTTTCCAAACTAAAGAAACACAAATGGCTACTTTGAATTCTAGTTTACAGTTTCAATAAACACCTGAACTGTAAAAAGACCATTTCCAAAATGGTTGAGACTTAGAGATTACAATTTTAACTGTAAATGTGGACAGTCTTACAAGATTAGTTTTTTCTCACAAAAGTATATGTTTTAGCTTTTAGGTATATGTATTTCTAGTACAATGGTAACCTATGTTTATGCAATCTATATGGGTCATTTACCCTAAACCAATATAAGAAAATCTTTTCTAACTAAAATCACAGTCAAAACAGAAAATAAAGGTCAAGAAAATAAGTTCCAAATCGCCAAAACAGTCTATGAGATGCAACAAACCAAATGCAGTGAGAAGCTCCAGACCTTTTGTATGGTGTTGTAGTAATATTTTTTCCCATCATTAGTGGTGACAAGTGTCCAATCAGTACCCGATAATTTCTCCCTGGTTGGAAAAACGAAAAAAAAATCAGCATAACTTCACAAATAAACTGTATAAGTTAGGAAAGAAATGAGTTTCACCAGGAAAATCGCAAACAACAAGCTCCAAGCTCCCGTGCTGTTTGACAATAACAAGTAGTTTTGACAGAGAAAGACATCACTACTACCAACATCTAATTGGGAACTCGAGAAATCTAGAGGTCATTTATAGAAATAGATGAAGATTACTTCAGTGATTCAATTTTAGAACACCATATAAGCTGAGTGTGCAATACAAGTCAATTATCTTTGGTTCACTGATTTACTTTGTTATGTTGATGATAGATATGTTCTTTCACACACTTATACATCATAGGACCCAATATTCATATCTGTCACTTCCAGGAGTATTAGCAGAAGACAAGTCAATCTATTAAAAAGTATCCCAACAATCTTTGCAGATAACTCACCATGAAACAGGAGTTGGCTGGGAAGTTGCTCTATCCGACTGCATTATAACAATAAATACAAAATTAGGACAACCACTAAGAAAATGTTGGAAGATTACAAGGTACGACAAAAAAAAATTGCAACAACAAATGCAGAGCGAGATCAATCAAATATTACAAATGAAATAAAATAACTGATGCGTTCAACAATCTTTAAGCATGAAAGGTAGTTATTTCTGATTTTAAGCATTTGCTCTCAGCAGCAAGTTGGTAGAACAATATCAAAATTCACCATGAATCACCAATCTGCATTCTAGATGCATTGAAAGAAAAAAAAAGCACAGGATACTTGTGACTTTCACTTGAAAGTTTTTACGCCCCCAACACACGCACCCAAACAAACAAAACCATTAAGGTCTTCAGATTCTTCCTACGACCACCTACCATAGCAGGTCAAAAATAAGAGGCTAAAGAGCATAAGACAGAGCACATGTTTGGGAGATAGGATAAAGAATATCGGAACCAAAATATCCTATGAGCAAGTACAAGACATTATGCATATTAAAGAGAAACAAACAAAATAACTGCATCATTATTTTTTTATGATAATCCCATGCTTGCAGTACCTCTCCTTTAAAACCAGAAGGTTTCTCATATGTAGACTCCCTTGTCAATGCGTTATAATAGTACACAATTCCAGACTCTGTCCTGTGGGCTGTCCAGGCATCCAGTTTTTCATTGCTAGGAGTTTCATTATTAGTTTCTGCATTCACAGTGTTCCAAGTTATCCATAGAAAACCTTTGCAGTTAAGGCACAATAGAATAGGTACAGCTGTAAAGAAATTTGAAAGTGGAATTCTGGTTTTACCGATTCCAGGGGGTAACTCTGACTGTCCAGAACCATGGGATGACTGGTTACCAGCAGAAAAGGAGGCTGCAGGAGCCCCCATTGCAGATACTGCAGGTGAAACTCCAGGAGGTTGGATATCAGAATATGAAACAGATTGTGGGGGCGTGCTACGTATCGGCATTGGATAAGGCCCAGGAACAGAAGCACCATAAGGTGAAAAAGATGGTCTAGCAAAGCCACCGATGTGCTGATGAGACAGCCATGGTCCAGGAGGACCAGCCTGAGGAGGAGCAGATGGGTAGATAGCAGCTGCATTATGCTGAATGGGAGGGTTGGGGAGAGCAGGAGCACCAGGCATGAACGTTCTTAATCCAATGGAATCCTGAGATGAAGCATGAATGGTTGAACTTGAGGCAGAAAGTATGTTAGAAGCCATTCCAGGGGGGCCAGGGGTAGCAGGAGCTTTAGCCATCCTTGTGGGCACTTGAAACGTTGCTGGGGCAGGCATCCATGAATTCATATTGCTAAAACTGTTGGGTGCAAAATGTGCTACAGGACTGGCATTAGGGGGAGGCTGAGAAGCAGACTGTATAACTACTGATGCAGAATTAGTTGCTCCCGTTTCTGCAGTACCAATAGCTCTTGCATTCTGAAGCCAAGGGAACCAAAGGTAGCATATAAATAGTGTGTCGCATTTAAAGAAAGTAAGAGTATAATCTTAAACATTTCAGCATGCTGCATTAGGAAACATGAGTACAACCTCACATATTGACCAAATTGTAATCAAGAGTTTTGCATTAGTAGAAAAGTTGCAAGTTGTCCAAAAGACATCAACTGGATGGGATTCAGAATGAGGAAACAAGAAGATCATGATGAACGATCAAGGACATTGGTAAATTGCCCGGCAGTCATGCACATACTGCTACTTGAAGCAAAATCTCATACACACAAAGCACGGAATATCTAACATTGCGATAAACAGAGTGAGAAATGAGTTTGGCTGAGCCATACGGTTGTTTGTGATTGATCAGTCTGCTTTTGTAGCACATTTCCATTGAAAGTATAATTTCCAGCATGTGATGAATTTCCTTCAGGAACAAAAAATGGGGGGCCTGGATGGGCCATGTCCTGGCCTGCTGCTCCAGATGAAAATGTACCAGTATTTGATGGGAGTGACGAAGTAGGAGGTATCATTGATTTTGTACTAGAGTCACCACTCTTTCCTACTTCAGGAAGATATTGTTCAATGGCCTGCACAAATGAGACAGACGGAGACATATTTAATGGGTGAGCATTAGAAGAAAGGTACAATAAGACATACAACAGATGAGAGCATTTCTTCTCACATGGAGAAAGAGACAAATGCAATACGGTAACAATAAGGGTAGCACAGACTTGAATTTTTTTAATTTATTCAAAAACGTGGGTGTCAATGGTAACTTTTTGTATTTTGTTCAGAACTCACACATGTCTACGCACATGTGACTCATAAAAGTAGATTTACTTTATTACACCTGGTAAAGAATGCAAGCTTACACCGTTCACAAGAATCTAATATCAAACACAGAAACAAAGATGATAAAGTTTGGTCATTCAACAATAGTTATAATCCCAAGTATATAGCTTTCTCTCAACCCTCTGCTAGCAGCTGAAGTCATTCATTTACGACTACTTACAGACACAATTGCAGCCATGATTATAAAAAAAACTGCTACAGAACTAGTGTCATGGTACACAACCTTAAACAGACAAATGATCTCAACAAGATATAATATTAATACCATTACAATAATGCAGTCAATTGGCATTCTGGCAACAGATAAGCAGCTCAGAACCAGCTCTAAAATGCAAGATATTCAGTGAGAGAAATGAATCAGTACAAACAACAACAACAACAACAGAATAAGAAAAGAGATACTGAATAACCCAATGCCTCACTTGCACCACCTACAGCCAAAACATCAGGCTTGAGCAGTGCACGTTTTGTCATTTTCTAATAAATCATTATATATTTTCTTATTTGTGCTAAGATGAAGAAAATGTTGTGAAAGCTCTGAGGAGGCCAACAATCTCATTCTAGAAAGAAATCGAAGGTTAATACCAAGTAATATCCACAAATAGATAGATTTCCAAGTAGCATCTCAGATTTTGTTGCAGATTTAGTTTAGCTAAGGATGTCACTCTATTCCTCGATTTCCATAATTTGCAATAGTTAAAAATAATTTCTACAGTGGTAGTATTATAAATTTCCTATACAGGAGAACCCAATCGGCCAAAAAAGTCAAACCTGACGAGCATAAAACTGATTTCTTCCTTCAGAAACCAAAACAATTTTGATTTTTATAAACAAAAAAGGGCAAATTGAAGCTAAAAGGCTCAATTTATTGACCATTAAATAAAAATCAAACCTCACTAGCACACAACACTGAGTACGAGACATCAATAAACAAAACAGCAACAACATGAATTGCATAGCCAAGCAAAAATTTAAGAAAGGAAAATGACACATGCCTTTAAAGGAGACGGGCTTGAGGAGCAACAATTCACAGAATACCCATTTTCTCTGAATCACAGTAACACAAAACCGTCTAAAACGATCAATCACTTCATCAAAACGAAGCAGTAAGGCTCTACCTTGAGTTCATCCAGCCCGTAAAATCTTTCAAATTTGTGGAAAGGGGAAAAATTAGGTTGCTGAAAATTCCGAGCCAATTATGAGAAATTAATTTATCGAACAGAAAAAGGGGAGAGTCCATTTCCAATTCCATTTCTTGGCCTCCCAGTTGTGCAAAGGGCGTTTGTTTTGAGTGTTTTGTTTGTTGGAGTTAAATACCATGCGTTTGGTTTAATGGTATGGTAACAGTGGAGTAACCTATAATTTCCTCCCTTCCCTCAATTAATTTTTCTATTTTCAAAATTGTCCCCTTTTAACCCTAGAGATATAAACCATTTTTTCCGCCACAATTTTGAAGCCTCCGAAACGCTGCCTCCTTTTCTCTTCACCTGGTGTGGAAGCTTGAAGCTTAATTGCAGAGTGTTGTAAGAACTATGGATTTAGTATTAGTAGTAGTAGCATCTGAAAATTGTAAAGATTCACACCCAAAAGCTATCTATTACAGCACAATAAATCAATTTGGCAGTCCCAACTGTACAATTAACTTCAATCTCCATCACAGTCATTCACATGGAGTGTTGGATTTCTTCAGTACAAATTCACAAATTAAAGCTTGTCGGACTAATACCCAATTTTTTTTATAACGCAATTGGGCGTGAGAAATTTGTTGTATAACAAATTGAGGGATCGAATTACAACATGAGAGAACTAACCGTGGTCGGTTACAATGCGAATTGAGAGGAGTGTGTCTGAACGGGATACGCGCCGGAGTGAATTGAGGCGAGCTCGAAGAGTTTGAAGAACTTGCAGTCGACGAAGATGAAAGAGAGCTTCAGAAATTTAATTTTGATGAGAATCGAGTAAATGGCGTTGCGGAACGTGTGAGGGCATTTCCGTAATTGCAAACCGGCGGGCCAGCCTCCTAAACTTGGGCCTCTCAGTTTTGCAAATCCTAAACTTGGGACTGGCCCATTCAAACACAACATGAAACAAATTATTTAATTATCGATTCTTTACTTAATATAAATACACAATTAAAGGGAGGGTGTTCAGTTGGCATGATTGGATCTTGGGATTAAATATGTAATATGTTGGTATTATTTTATATAGCTAACTCCTTGGAAATTGGGACTAAAATAATCTCATAATTCAATCCTATATTATATCTTGCTACCATTATTTTATCTAAAAAACTGAACACCGTCTTAATGGTAATATGTATAATGCAGATAATTAATATAATTGGCATATTATTATGAACAACCAAAATCCTAATGTAAAGGCACTTGAAATGGTTTATCAAAAAATCCTAATCAATTTTGTAGTTTTGTAATGGTTATTGATGTATTGCTCATCTACAGACTACACCAATATAAATAATAATGAAATTAGATTTAGAAATTTAATTTGGTTTATCGGTAAATTATCATCTATTAATCTTGGATTCTTTCAATCTAGACCTATTGGTAAAAACACTATCCAATACATGTATATATACAAGAAAGTGTGAAACAACAATCCCAAAAACTTTCTATAATCAACAATTGCTATCTACCTGCCAACCCACGAGGGTAACATGACACATTTAGAGGCTAACTCATACAAAGCAAAACTCTCACTAACAACGTTGGTGGGCAGCGGACGTACGAGGACATCCAAGTAGTGAAGGCCAACACTCGATTCTACAATCAACACTTGAATTTGGGACACACGGACAACGCCACCAAGAGAGCCAAAAGCGCGACTATACCAAACACCACCAGTTTGATCTTCATGTTCTCAATCCACATATTCCTCTTCATCTTCGTCCCTTGCTTCCTGAAATCCTGTGCCTGCAAATCCCCATTTCGAAATGCAAAACAAACTCTCAACCAAGACCAACATAAATAGACAATACTTGTAGTCTAACAAGTATCCAAATGCAAATCTTGAACCACATTTTAGAAGGTTGTTTCATGACGATGCATCAAACTAGCATATGATTAATTAAGACTATCTCAATCTCAACCAAGACAAACGAAGTGGTCTAACAAGTATCCAACATGCAAATCTTGAACCACATTTTAGAAGGTTGTTTCATGAAGATTTATGATCAGACTGACCTGTGATTTAAGATTATCAGTCTTGTCCACAAGCAATTCGATCTTCTCTCCACGGTCAAGAACCTATGCAGGAACACACAAGGCATTTCAGCAACCACATACACGACTATGCAACAAGAAAAGTAAAAGCATCTGTATAAGTATATACCTTCTCAATGTTTTGCATCATCACACCTTTCACCTCAGAGACCTGAGCCTTGACTTTAGCAATCTGGCTAATTTCTTCAGGATGATCAACGCAGTACTGCATTTGCTCCTTCAATTTAGGCCTGCAACAATACCAAAAGGAGTTGGGAAAGATTATTGAAGAAACAAGAACAGAGGGGGGCTTTACCCAAACTCTCTTTTTAGGCTGTTGGAGCCTGCAGTCGAGGCCTTGCCGCCTCCATATTTCTTCGTGAAATCATCCTTGATACGTTCCAGAAAGGCAATTGGTAGTTGTCTGCCCGCAGATTCAACAGCAACAACGCAATAAGCTACAAATTAACATATGTATCAAATGAAGTCAAGTTACACATCCACACTTTTCATACACCATATAAATTCTACAAAGATTAATCAACTTGACTTCATTCACTAACAACTTTAAATTGAACTTCTCTTTTTGAAAATGAATTTGGAACTCTTATCATCCCCCAATGAATCTATCAATTCAAATCCATATTCAATTAGGTATATGAACCCTAATGCACAAACACAACTAAGAACAATAATATAATTAGCATCCACATTTGGGCAAAAAATACACCAATAAACCTAAAGTAAATCGAGGTTCATACTGAAGCCATTATCGACGAGGTAATTGAAGGTGTGGTCATCGCAAGTGTAGGTGAATCGGTTGTTTGAAGCAGAGAGCTTTTGCAGACACTGGGAGGCAATGGTGTTGAAATTCCCCTTGAATTCAGTGTAATCAGCCAAAACAACGGTTCCCCTCGCCACAAGGCTGTAGATCAATTTCTGCTGACCCATTTTGCGAGATTATTGTTGCTCTTTCTTGATTGGGTTTGTTATAGATTATATTAACATGAAATATAAAACCCATAAACCAAAAAATGCAAGCATGAGGGAGAAACAGCTGAGGTTGGACGAACAGAAACATAGATGGATATTACTCCATGTGATCGAGAAAGAGAGGGAAATAAGGGATCCATGGAGGAGCGGGAAAATTGGCTGCAATGCTCCTCTTTCCTATTTATTGCTGGTTCTAAATCTAATTGTGGATAATTATGTCATTAACTACACTAGTATATCCCCTGCACATTGCGCAGCTGAGAAAATTCATAGTAAATCATATAATTCATGCTAGATATGAATAAAGGAAATTATTTAACACACTCCGTGCCCAAAAGTTTTGTACCAATTTAATTGGGACAAAGAGAGTACAATATTTAAGAATACAATATTTAAGAATACATATTTTTTTATAAATTTATAAGAAAAACATACTCTCTCTCTAGATAAGATTAAGGAGATTATTTTAGGTATTTCATACAAAAATGTTATGTACCAACTAAATTTGTACAAACAGAATGCTATACTAAGAATAAATATTCACCTACCAATCTATAAAAGTAATAACTACTACAATTACACAAAATCAATTACTATTCTGAATCTTCTCTCAAGTCTTACACCATTTCCATTTTCCAAACTTTCTTTTTGTCAATGAATGATTAAATCAACAAAAGATGTATACATCGACGCTGATATGCCAAAATTCTTCAGAGTATTTCCCATAGAAGAACAATAAAAAATGGTATGCATTTTATAATCATAAACATATGATAAAAAATTTCTTTCGAAATAGATTATCATTTTTATTGCAATTTGTTTAGTATTTTAATATTTTTGCATGTATCATATTAATTATTATGACATTAACATTCACTGCAACACAAAATTACTACGATATTATATCAAGAGTGAACTATAAAAATGGTCCCTGGACTATGGGTTTATCTCGCCCATAGTCCCGGGACTTTAAAAATATCGCCAGTAGTCCCTGAACTAAGGGTTTATCTCGAAATTGATCATTTTGGCTTTTTTTGGTACGAAAATACCCTTTGATATTATTTTGGGGGGTTTGGGCAATTTGGTCTTTTTACACTTTTAACATTTTAAATCTGATATTATTTTAGTTATGTACTAACTTTGATATTATTTCAAAATTATCATTCTTCTTCCATTTTGTTATCCTTCACTTAATTTGTTTTTTTTTTTTAATTTCAATATTAGATTTAATTTTATAAAATTAAATTTAATATTTAGATTTTTAAATATCAATAAAAAAATTTAATGAAAACTATTAATTCATGGACACTATAAATATTGATTAAAACTATTAATTTTTGTTATTTAATATAATATTCAATTGAATTGAAGAAGTACAGAAAAATAATATTAATCATGATGGAAAAATAAGAGTTATTCTATTTAGCCTCCGTTCGGTTGTTATAATTTCTTGTGATTAAATATTATGAAGTTGACTAAAAATTTGATACTACTTAAAATTTTATATAGGAGTATTTTTGTTGAAATTTTCTAGTAAATTTTGATTGTTTTCAAATTAATAAACGAAAATTATATTAGTCTTACATTAGATGCATATTTATTTCAGAATAAATTGTATTATATAATTTATTTATGATTAAAGCTACTATTAAATATTGATTAAAACTAAGACGTTGTCATACCTTATTGATTACATAGTACTATACACTATCAAATATTGATTATAACTATTAATTTTTGCTATTTAATAATTTTTATAATTAAATTTTTTTATTGATATTTAAAAATTAAAATTTAAAATTTTGTAAAATTAAATCTAATATTGAAATAAAGAAACAAAGTGAAGGATGACAAAAGGGAAAAAGGATGATAAATTTGAAATAATAAAGTGTAAAAAGACCGAATTGCCCAAAACCCTCAAACCCCCCCCCCCCCCCCCCCCAAAAAAAAGGGCATTTTCGTATCAAAAAAAGCCAAAAGGACCAATTTCGAGATAAACCCTTAGTCCAGGGACTACTGGCGATATTTTTAAAGTCCAGGGACTATGGGCGAGATAAACCCATAGTCCAGGGACCATTTTTGTAGTTCACTCTTATATCAATGATACAATTTTATTAATCCCTTCACATTCTTCCATATTTTTAATTAACTATTTATAATTATGAAGTAGTATTAATAGTAACATTGACAATATCCTACCGACAACACAAAGAATAACATGTAATATTTGTCAAAATCACCACCAAACACAATACATGCAAACTCCTATTCAAATGGCGCATACTTAATTTATAGCAAATTCACATAATATCACACATACTCCTATCCAAAGCTTTAGTATAACACTTGTTAACCGTAGAAACTTCATGCCTTCATTCAATATAATAAGTTTCATATTGACAATCAATTTAAGTATAATAAAAAAAATTGAGTTTACACCATAATTTGTTTTGAGTTTAAACTACAATACAATACCTACTAAAGCATGAATATAAAAAACAATTATTATAGATTACATGCCCGATTAAATTTTAGATTACCACCAATTTTTTATTTATATAATAAATATTAAAAAAAGATTAATCAACAAACAGATCACATTCAAATCATATTTAAAACATAGTTGATTAAATCATTTTTTTTCTAATTTTAGAAATTCAAGGTTACCAATTTAATTTTAATTTTTAATTAAATATTCATGGCTCAACGAACAAAGTCAATACTCATTGATAAATACTATATGATTATAGGAGTACATATTTAAACATATTTTAGACTATTGCCAATTATATAATTAGAACAAATCAATACTCTATTCTTGGGATAATTTTGACATACTAAAAATCATATCAGAAATACGATCGATTAATCTATCATTTCGATTTTTTAATTTTAAAAATCGAAAGAAATTCAATTTCAAATTTAAAGCTCCGAATGGAACCAAAATCCATATATAATTATAAAAAATAATGACTATAGTTTATAATAAAATAAAGAGTTCTATTAATGATGATGGTCACCCTAATAATAACTATAGGTTATAATAAAATAAAAAGTGCTATTAAACTTTAGGGAACTTAGAAGTTAATATCGAATAATTTGATTCGGGCTTATTAAAGGTTGAATAATTAAATAGATGAAAGCCATAATTTAAGGATCTCATTGAAGCCCATTACAACTATACAATGAAATTTAGGTAATTAATTGTAGGTATAGTTATTGATATTTTAAATAATATGTTGACTAATAGTCTGATATATTGAATAATTACTAAAAATTAGCATTTTCTTATGGTGAATGGTAAAAAGAAAATATAATTTTTGAAAATATGAGAAGCACATGTTCTTAACTCATCTATTTAATATTTTAAATCTATATAGTTAATATTTTATATCTCATATAGAATGTTACATAGAAAAAAGGTATATTGCACAATGTTGTTAAATTGTAAACTATGTTACTAAGTCGGTACTACAACCTAGCCCTATGGATTACTAAACCCTTTAGAGATGGATTTAACTTCGATCACATAGCGAACGCTATTTTATTGAGTCGGTACTATACCCTAACCTCATGTACTACTAAACCCTTGGAGTGTTGGATTTACACTTCAGCCCCGGCGCGATGCGCAACTAGCGATATTTTTAGTAATCAAATAAGTACATAATCATGTATTATTGATATATGTGAACTTTAGAATCGAATCATTATATGCTCCATCCATCTAATGAAATATTGTTCATATGTTCAATCCCAGCACGATGCACTATTTAAATGAATAGAGAAAAAGAGCTCGATACTTTAATTGGAATGAGAAACGTGGTTAAGTGTATTAATTGAATAAGTAAAGTTTTCAAAAAAGAGAAAAGTGTCATCTTATTTGGAGCAAACTAAAAAGAAAAAGGTGTCATCTTAAGTAGATGATAAAATTTGTTAAAACTAATACTCCTACACGGCCACAATTAAAATTTTAAAACTAATACGCCTACATGCCATAATTAAAACTTTACTAAAACTAATACCTTCAATTTACTAAAACTAATACTCCTACACGACCACAAATTAAATTTTAAATTATCATTTATTAATTCAAGTAGGGTTTAGTTAATCCTTAATTATTTTTGGCCCAAAACATGTTAGCCTAGCCCAAATTCATATGTCTATTTTATTCTCTTACTTTACTCTCTCCACTTCACACACAAAATAAAATTATATAAAAGTATCAATTTTATTATGCAATAATAAATATTTTATGTAACATTATTATTATTATTATTATTATTATTATTATTATTATTATTTTTATTTTTATTATAAAAATTAATAAAAATTAATATATATAATGGTGAGAAATAAAATGCAAACATTCGTTGAGCCCGTCCATCATTTGCCATTATAGCCTGTGCAATGTGAATTGGGAATAGGAAAATGCTTGAGAATAGAGAAAACTTTTTGGAATATGCATCATTGATATACGTGTGATTTGCAACTAGGAATATGACATTAATCGAGTAGACAACGCTAAAAATGAAAATACTTTTATCTCTACTTTATTCTCTCTCTCTTACTTTATTCTCTTCACTTCACACAGAAAATAAAGTTACATAAAAATATTAGTTTTTAGTATGCAATAATAAATATTTAATGTAAAGAGTGCTATTAAACTTTAGGGAAATTAGAAGTTTGCATCGAATAATTTGATTTGGGCTTATTAAAGGTTGAATAAATAAATAGATGAAAGCCATAATTTAAAGATCTTATTGAAGCCCATTACAACTATACAATGAAATTTAGGTAATTAATTGTAGGTATAGTTATTGATATTTTAAATAATCTATTGACTAATAGTATGATATATTGAATAATTACTAAAAATTAGTATTTTCTTATGATGGACGGTAAAAAGAAAATATAATTTTTGAAAATGCGAGAAGCACATGTTCTTAACTCATCTATTTAATATTTTAAATTTATATAGTTAATATTTTATATTTCATATAGAATATTACATAGAAAAAAAGTATATTGCACAATGTTGTTAAATTGTAAACTATGTTACTAAGTCGGTACTACAACCTAGCCATATGGATTACTAAACCCTTTGGAGATGGATTTAACTTTGACCACTTAGCGAACACTATTTTATTGAGTCAGTACTATACCCTAACCTCATGGGCTACTAAACCCTTGGAGTGTTGGATTTACACTTCAAGCCAGGCGCAATGCGAAACTGACGATATTTTTAGCAATCAAATAAGTACATAATCATGTCTTATTGATACATGTGAACTTTAGAATCGAATCGTTATATTCTCCATCCGTCTAATGTGTCACGACCGCGCTTTGCTAAGGATAGCATTGCTTGGTAAATCATGACCAGGGGAGGGAATTAAGAAGAGGGGATAGAAAGGGGACGAAGAATCAACAACAAGACACACAAGTGCTTCTTCATAAGGTACAAGAGGTTCTCAAGACAACAAAAGATCATGAGAATTTAAAAGAGTGTTTATCACAGGTCACTCGTTACTGATCATTTTTCCTATGACCCATCTACTACAAAATACCACAGCAAAAGCACAGCGGAAGGAGTTGTAACCATGTGGTCATGTGTATGAAGACACATGCCACGAAAATCCTACAAAAGAGATGAGACGACCACCAACTCCACTCAGCCACCAGTTCATCACTTGCTCAACCTGCACATTTAGAAATACATGCAGGGCTGAGTACGGGGTACTCAGTGAACACATTGCCGAAAAATACACATATAAGAAAAAGTTATTATCCTGCCATCACAGTAACACACGGGGGTTTTCTTAAAGGCCCGAGCTTACTAAGTTCATTTTCATAAAGTTCGCTTGATCAAGCTAAGTTCATTCCATCAATCCGCCATATCTGATAGTTCATTGGGTGTCGGGAAGGTGGCCACCTTCCACGATCACATTGACCGGCCAACCCTTACGATGACTCACGGTCCATTCCTTTGTGTACACTAACTCGAATAGGATCTTGGTTCTATTGGAGCCGAATTCGTTCCATTCATTCATTCATTTGGCATCGCCAAGCAGATAGGCATCATAAAACAAATAATTTATGGCACGATAATATTTGAAAAAAAATAAGTGCGATTTTATCAAACAAAAATCATTTTATATATTTGATAATTTTATCCACACTTAATGTGTTGGATATAAAGCCCACCTCAAAGCTTCCAAGTAAAACTCTACAAAAGCTCGACCTTGGGTAATCAAACTCCGGGAACACGCCCTTCTTGAAAGAGTATAATGATTTAAATTAGTTTTTATGAACATACATAAGGTGCATGACATGAAATGATCCTACAAGGAGTATGCATCCTATGTTCGGGGTTCGATCAAGATAACTTCATTCCATTTAAATTGTGGATCCCTAATTTATAAGAGACCTTAAAGTAGATAAATAAATTTTTGAGAGAGGGTTCATTTAGCTCATACATTCCTAACTTCAAGAAATTAATTAATTAAGGAGGATAAAGTATTAATTAATCACAAGATTAATTATTTAAAGGCTTCAACATTTTAAGTGATATCAAACCCAAAATTTTGAGATAAAGCCCATTTCCTCACTTAGACTCAAAGCCCAATTTTATTTTATTTTTTCCTTTCCTCAAACTATTGGCCCATACTAGAATAATTAGGAGACTATTCCACAAAATTAATTGGCCCAAAAGAGAGGCCCAAATACTTAAAATCAAAGAAACCCTAATAAAACTCAAGATCAGATTTTGAATCAGAGGGGCGCCTCTTCCTCTCCCCTTCGCCTCACGTTTCTCACCCTCTCTCTTTCTACCGTCGCGCCGGTCATGGCGTCACCGGCGAGCGACGCCGGCCGTTGCCTCGTCTCTCTCTCTCTCCCGGCATCTCTCTATCTTTCTCGGCCGACGGAGCTCGGCTGCCTCCCGGAGAAGAAACTCCGTCACCGGCGTCCACTTTCAGGTAGGTTTTTCTCTACTTAAACTCACGATTAAAAACACACATATTCCTCACTCTTAGTTCGATTTCAGGCACCAATTCGTCGAGTGAGGGGGGGGGGAGAAAGGGTGCAGCGTGATTCTTTCGGGGCAGCGGTGTGCGTCGTGGATGGCTGCCGGAGATAGCAGCGGCGGCGGCTGCCGCCCAGTGACAGCAGCAGCAGCAGCTGTGGCTGCTCCGGGTGACAGCAGCGGCGCCTTCCGGTAGCTCGGTGTCCATCGGTGCACTCTTAAAGGCTAAGTTCTTCATCTCTCTGTTATCTAATTTCCATCTTGAGTTCCTTCTCATGGGGGCAGTGGCTATGGTTGGTTATTACTTAGAGTTGAGATAGATGATGAAAGCTTGGTGTTGTTGGCACTTGCTCTAGAGATTCTAGCATAAGGATGATTTAGAAGCTAATACACTGTGTTGCTAGATTCTTGCTATGAAAATGGTATTGACTAAGAGTCCAATGATCAAGGTCTAAGTTGAGCATGAAAGTTGTGAGAAAAGCTTGGTCTAACAATGGTGATAAAGATGAGAGTAATTGGATAAGTTTTACTACATGATGTAATGAAATGCAAAAGTATGCAAAAGTGAAGTAAAGGCTTAAGAAATCAAATGTTTAAGGATAATTACCTTAAGGAAAAAGAAGAATGTAGTGTGTAGAGAATAAATCCTTCTTCTTCAAGCACTTGCTAGCATCATTAGTTGAAATGAGATTTTGTTTAGAGAAATCTAGTGTTGAAGCAAAAGTGGAGGTGAAGGAGTGGTGTAGTATTTAGACGGTGTAGTATTTATAGAGGAAAAGAATGCATGGCTTTACATGGTTAATAGCTTGGTTTAGGAAGGCAATGCATCATCCAAGAGTCATGGACTTTTTGCCAAATGAGGCAAGTTGTCCAATCAATCATTCACAATACCATAAATGGCAAGAATATTATGTCTCGTCCCTTAAAAGACGTGAGCCGTCATTTGGAAAACGTGAGCCGTCGTTTGATAAGCGTGTTTGATGTGATTTGATTTTGTCGATCGTCTCGTCTTAATTTAACACGCTTCTTATCCATTCGTGTAGGTATCGGGATTCAAGGCGTGACTATTGAGCAAGATCCGAAGGGCATGGAGAGTATTTTATTTTTTAGTAAATCTTTACTTAAACGTTGAACTCGTGTACGGACTTTTTATTTGAAACTCGGTCTTCACAAACGGACTTTTATTAGAGCAAACTTTATATTGAAATATTACTATTTTTGTTTTCCACTCAAAAGATACTTCACAACGTCATAACAAGAAGTAATAATAAAAAAAATTAGACGCGAAACTTATATATATATATATAGATCGATGTTCTAAGCCTTAGGGTAAAAAGTCGGGGTGTTACATAATGATATATTGTATCCAATTCCAGCGCGATGCACTACTTTATTAATTGAATAAGTATATAATTAATTATTGTTAATAACGTTAAATTTTGATCTCACTATATAGTATTAAGAATGATTTTTATTCCACAAAAGTAAACAATTAATGATTTAAATGAAGAGAAAAAAAGAGCTCGATATTTTAATTGGAATAAGAAACGTGGTTAAGTGTATTAATTGAAGAAGGAAAGTTTTCAAAAAAGAGAAAAGTGTCATTTTATTTGGGGAAAACTAAAAAGGAAAATGCGTTATCTTAAGTGGGTGAATAAATTTACAAAAACTAATACTTCTACACGGCCATAATTAAAAGTTTAAAACTAATACACCTACATGACCATAATTAAAATTTTACTAAAACTAATACCTTCCATTTACTAGAACTAATATTCCTACATGACTATAATTAAAATTTACTAAAACTAATACTCCTACACGGCCATAAATTAAAATTTAAATTATCATTTATTAATTCAAGTAGGTTTTAGTTAAGCCTTAATTATTTTTGGCCCAAAACATGTTAGCCTAACCCAAATTCACTTTTAGGGCTGCATTATTCACTATATAATCCAACGGCATTTTTCAATTCCTCCCATCAGCGCCTCTCTTTCTTAGTTATTTCTACCTCTTTCATGCCACAAATTTTACTCCAGATTTCTTGAATTTGTTTTGTTTGCTAAGAACATGGAATGCGTATGATGTGGAATAAAAAAATATGGAATGCGTATGACGTGGAATTTTACTCCAGATTACAAAATATTAAAGAATATGGAATGCGTATGATGTGGCTGATATAATTTTAAATTTCGTATAATGTAAATTATGATTGATTTAATGTAAATTATGGAAGGCGTATAATGTAAATAATGACTTATTTAATTTACAATGAATCAATTATAATACAAAATGCTGTATTTTTCTTTTATTAATTCGATCAAGCCCAAACGGTGAAAAGCTCAACTAAATATTGGAAACCATTTCCTTTTTATATAATTAGAAAGTTAAATTAAACAGAGAGACTATCTCGTCATATTTTTAATGCTAGTAATATTAATTTTGTGTATAACTTTGTCATGTATAATTTAATTTGTCTCTATATTCAAAACTTGATGTGATGTCTGTTTGATTGTAAGTTTTATTAGCTTTAAAATAGTGTTATCTCCTAGTCAATTAACAATCATTGAAGTGTATTTAAATATTTAAAAAAAAATGAACACATCATAGTTATAGTGATAAGATGACTTTCCTTTATTTATGAAGAGTCCCTTTTAAAAGTTGTAGAATAGATTATTAGAATCTCTTTTAACCTGAAAATTTTATTTTCGATAAATAATTAATAAAATGTTGTAAAAATCTGTCATTTTAAAATTCATATTTTAAAAAAAATCAAAAAGGGATAAATTTTTTTATACAATTACAAATTCATAGCAATTGTGATATTGTAAAAGTATTACAAAATGATATTAATAAAATATAAGTAATTTATGTATAAACTTTGTATAAATTATAGATACAATGAATTTGAGTATCACTTATTATCTTTTCTCATAGCCAGGGAAAAAAATAATATTTTTTTAGATTAATATCCCTCATACTTGAATAGTCTATTTATATTTAATAAACTAAACAATTTTTTAATTAATAAAATAGAAAATAAAATAAGAAAGATAAAAGTGCATTAAAAATGAATATGATATGGTAATACTAACTCAACAAAGGGGTATAATTTGTCATTATTAATATTATCAATTTTTGTTTAAGACTTTCTATAACGGTTGAATTCAAGCTTCAATTATAATTTTATTAAATTAGAAAAATGTGATCTATTAAACAATAATAAAAATATTAAGCAAATAAGTTAAATATCTAGAAACTATAAATAGTATTTTTAAAGTTTAGGGACTAAATATATGTGTAAATGACAAAACATTAAGATGGTTCAAAGAATATTTAACCTATTTACAGAGAGTTTAACCCAAAAAGTTTCATTACATCTCTCTTTAAATATTAATTAAATATAACTCTAAGATAAAAGTTCGTGTGAAAACTTATTATATTTAACCCAAAGAGATATAAATATATATAAACAATTTTTTGTGAAAACATATTAAATATATATATATAACCCAATTTTATTAAATATTTATTAAATATAACCCAAAGATAAAAGTTCGTTTGAAAACTTATTAAATGTATATGTGAGAGAGCCAGAGAAGTCTCATTACATCTCTCTTTAAATTGGCATGAAATGAGATTAATATATTTATTAAAAATAACCCAAAGATAAAAATTCAGCACATCTCTTTATGATAAAAAATTGAATTATATTTTGTTAAGCTTTCACTTTTTGTTAATTGTACTGGTGAACTATTTAATTGTTTGTGAAAACATGAAATGTATATATTAGTACCTATTAATATTATACTATATTAATGTCACGACCGCGCCTTGCTAGGGATAGCATTGCTCAGTTAATCATGACCAGGGGAGGGAATTAAGAAGAGGGGATAGAAAGGGGATGAAAGAATTAATGATAAGACACAAATATTTCTTCATAAGATGAGAGATGTTCACGAGACAACAAAGATCATGAGAATTTGAAAGAGTGTTTATCACAGATCACTCGTTACTGATCGTTTTTCCTATGACCCATCTACTACAAAATACTACGACAAAAGCACAGCGGAAGGAGTTGTAACCACATGGTCATGTGTATGAAGACACATGCCACGAAAATCCTACAAAAGAGATGAGACGACCTCCAACTCCACTCAGCCACCATTTCATCACTTGCTCAACCTGCACATTTAGAAATACATGCAGGGCTGAGTACGGGGTACTCAGTGAACACATTGCCGAAAGATACACATATAAGAAAAAGTTATTATCATGCCATCACAGTAACACACGGGGGTTTTTCTTAAAGGCCCGAGCTTACTAAGTTCATTTTCATAAAGTTCGCTTGATCAAGCTAAGTTCATTCCATCAATCCGCCATATCAGATAGTTCATTGTGTGTCGGGAAGGTGGCCACCTTCCACGATCACATTGACCGGCCAACCCTTACGATGACTCACGGTCCATTCCTTTGTGCACACTAACTCGAATAGGATCTTGGTCCTATTGGAGCCGAATTCGTTTCATTCATTCATTCATTTGGCATCGCCAAGCAGATAGGCATCATAAAACAAATAATTTATGGCACGATAACATTTAAAAAAAAAGTAAGTGCAATTTTATCAAACAAAAATCATTTTATATATTTGATAATTTTATCCACACTTAATGTGTTGGATATAAAGCCCACCTCAAAGCTTCCAAGTAAAACTTTTACAAAAGCTCGACCTTGGGTAATCAAACGCCGCGAACACGCCCTTCTTGAAAGAGTATAATGATTTAAATTAGTTTTATGAACATACATAAGGTGCATGACATGAAATGATCCTACATGGAGTATGCGTCCTATGTTCGTGGTGCGATCAAGATCACTTCATTCCACTTAAGAAAAGTGGATCTCTATTTTATAAGAAACCTTAAAGTAATTAAATAATTATTTGGGAGAGGGTTCATTAAATCCGTACATTCTTATCTTCAAGAAATTTAATTAATTAATTAAAGAAGGCAAGACATTAATTTATCATAAGATTAATTATTTAAAAGCTTCAAACAATTTAAGAACTATTAAACCAAAATTAAGAGATAAGGATTCATTTCATCACTTAGACTTAAAAGCCCAACTTCCACCTTTCTTCTAAAAAAAATGGCCCACACTTAGTAAGTTTAAAAGACCATACTTCACTAAAATTATTCGGCCCAAAGGGGAGGCCCAAAAGTGTGTTGCCCTAAATGCACTAAAAGAAATTAGCCTCCCTTCTTTCTTCTATTTCAAAAAAAAACATTTCTCCCCTTCTCCAACATCTCACTCTCTCGCCACTCTCTGCCGGCGGTTTTGGCGTCGCCGGCGAGCGACGCCGGCCGCCGGTCAATTCTCCCCTCTCCCCTCTTTCTCTATCTCGGTCTCTCTCTCTCTCTCTCTGCCGCCACGAACCGCCACCTCCGCCATCGCCGCCGGGCCGCTGCTGCCGTCGCTGGTGGGCCGCTGCCGCCGTCGCCGCCGGGTACACGGCGGTCTCATCGCCGTTGACCGAGAGAGGTAGGAATTCCCCCATTTCCCCTTCTTTCTCTTCTTCTTTATTTTCTTAAATTGAAGGCACTAAAAGGGATAAATTTCGTTGTGAAAAGTCGGACAACCGCCGAAATGTTGCCGGACTGCCGCCGGTCGCCGGATTGCCGCCGCCGCCGGTGGGCCACTGCCGGGCAGTATCCCCGGGGTCCGGCAGCTTCTTCGCTCACGAGGTAACTTTCCAAGATCGTTATTATTGTGCGATGAAGTTCTCTAAGAGTTTAGGCATTGCTTAATTGTTTTCATTGTCTAAGTTTTTTCTATAGTTAAGGCAAATTCTATTCTAGGAAGTCATATGCATAATTGGCATGAAAACCATTAGGGGAGAGGCATAATAATATGGTTTGAGTATTAAGCACTTTATTCCTCAATGATCAAGCTCTAGTTGTGGTTTTAAGTTCGATGAAAAGTTCTAAATGTTAAAGAGGGTGAAGGAAGTGGTATAGAATTGGTATTTGACATGGGGGGCTTCAAATGTTCATGCTTTACTAATTGTAATATGAAAATGACAATGTAGTAAGAAAAACAATTGTTAGGAGAATTTACCGTGAGAAAAAGGAGAAGAAGAAGAATGGTAGTGTGTAGGAAATTTGACTCCTCTTCTTCAAACACTTATATGCATCCTCATCTTGATAGAATTTTGCTTAGAGAATTTTTATGGTTGAACAAAAGGATCAAGAGGGGAGATGGAGTGGTATTTATAAGGAAAATGGGTGCATAGGAATGCTTGGTCATAAGCTTGATTTCAAGAGGAAATGTATTGTCCAAAGGGTAGGGACTTTTTGCCAAATGAGGCAAGTTGTCTTGTCAAACACCTCTTTTTCCTAAAATGGCAAAAATATTATGTCTCGTCACTTAAAAAGGCGTGAGCCGTCAATTGGAAAACGTGAGCCGCCGTTTGGTTTGCGTGTTTGATGTGATTTGATTTTGTCGATTGTCTCGTCTTGATTTAACGTGCTTCTTATCCATTCGTGCAGGTATCGGGGTTCAAGACGTGGCTATTGCGCAAGATCCGGAGGGCATGGAGAGTATTTTATTTTTAATTAATCTTTACTTAAACGTTGAACTCGTGTACGGACTTTTATTTAAAACTTGGTCTTCACAAACGGACTTTTATTAGAGCAAACATTTATATTGAATATTACTATTTTTGTTCACTACTCAAAATATACTTCACAACGATTAATCATAACAAAAAGTAATAATAAGAAAATTTAGACGCGAAACTTATATATCTATATATATATAGATCGATTCTCTAAGCCTTAGGGTAAAAAGTCGGGGTGTTACAATTAATTATTGATTGCTGAATTTTTTTTCAAATTTATTTACTTTACAAAAATATAGGATTTTAACTTTATGTAACCTGTCAAATGTATTAATTATTGATAGCTGAATTTGACTTTAAAAAATTGCATATATTAAGAAGACATATTTTTAACCCTGGTGTATATATTGATATGTCCTTAAAGAAAATTTTATTTTCTAAATAAGTATAAAAAATAAAACTTACTTTTAATATGACAGTCTACTCAATTAAACAAAATGGGAAGCAACTTGCACTCGTTGCACAATCCTCAATGTCTGGAAATAAAGGTTTTCAATCTTTTCAGTCTTTTCACCTTTTATAAAATAAAATGAAACAAAATAAATTAGCAATGTAGAAATCATTGGATGGATATGAATTTTAGGATATTCAAATCCCTCAAGAATCTCCTCTCTTTTTATAAGCAGTACAACTGTAAATTTTGGTGGAAAATTTTTTGGAATAAAAATGATGAAAATAAAATCTGTCAAAAATAGATTAAGTAGGAAGAGAAAATAATATATGAAAATAATAGTTAAATTGGAGAGTAATAGGATATAGTATTACCAAATTTCCAATCCCTCGGATTCTTTTAATCTCACCTCCTTATCCTTGTTCTACTTTCTCTCTCTTGATATATATACATATATCATATTTACATTTGTATAAAGTGTCAAGGGGTCATTAATATTGTCCACCAATGAAGTACATTGGAACTTGCACTTACAAATTATGACAGTATATTTATTGCTCTCAATTAATGAGGTTTAAAATCTATTGCTTCACAATAACAATAACTACTAAACTTAATCCCACTCTTTGCGCCGTCTACTTCTAATTGTATCTCTTATTCCCTCTTTTTTTTGCAATATACTGTACGAAAGCAATGGTAAAGAAATAGACCTCTATTCTTGAAAATTAGAGAGAATACTCTTCCAATTTGCTATAGATGAAGTTTGCAGGATTTATTTCTGCGAAAATCAGAGTTATATTTTTGAAACCATTGGTTAATAGGATATCTTTAAAAGCTGCTTTCCATCTTTCGAACCAGCAATTTATGGAGTAGATCCCCTACACAAGATTTTATGCATCAAACGATCCATCTATTTCTCTCTCTTCTTTCAATATCTTTTTTTATACCTTATCTTCTTTCTATCAATCTTTGTTTCTATATTATAAAATAATAAAAAAATATTGTATAATCTTAAAATATTAGTTATAGTGTTCATTCTTGAGAATATTTAAAATATTAACTATTCAAATCATTAAATAAATATTTGATGAAACACAGTCATCTATTTCTCTCCCTTCTTTTAATATTTTCATTCTTTGTTTTTATACTATACTACTATAACATACTGTAAAATGTTGTAAATCTGAGAATTTTAATTAATCCAATGATTCAAGTAATTCCTAAATCACGTGTAAACATGCCCATTGCATCAATTACATATTACATATTTTTATCGTATTTCGTCTAAGGGCATTGCATCAATTACATATTACATATTTTTATCGTATTTCGTCTAATTCTTTCAAAATATATTAAAGATATTCATCGTACCATTCACAAATTGATATCATATTCCACAATCAAGTTTATACCGGCCGAAGAGAAATCTCTCTCTCTTTGAATCTAGCTAATCGTTCTATGTGACACCATCTCCCTCTCCTTCTTCTAACACATTGATATTATATATAATTTTCTAAAAGATCAAGTCGGCTACTTTGTATATAGCCTAATATCATTTATGAAGTGTCATCACCAAAGACTTCATATAATGCCACGTTTATACCACCTCCCAATAGATTTATTAAATTACTATAAAAACTGATACTCCAACATTATATAAATCATTTCAGAATGTTAAACAAATTGAAATATACAATTCTCATTAAATACGGATATCCTAATGTACATATACACTTGAATCCATGCATTATTTATCTTCTTTTATTTTTACCTATACTATCACATTTTCACACAATTATTTCACATGCACACACATGTTCTATATATATACACGTATATATATTTGTAAACTTTATATATATCTCACATACGTCCATACACTTAAAATTATGATTAGTTTAATTTATTGTACAATATACTATATCTTATGATTAAGCTAATTTAATTAGCTAACAAACTGTATGTCAATGTTTAACTTGTATACATAATTAATAACTTTAATAATTTTACACATGCAATAACCAATTATCTACTATAATAACCACTTTTATTTTCAAAAAGAGTAAAATATATTAATACACAAATTGATGCATATTTTGGTCAAGAATGTTACAATAACCACTTATATAGTATAATAACCACTTTTATTTTAAAAGAGAGTAAAATATATGGCCCATGCATAGCACGGGTGGTGATAAAAAAAAGTCACTCTAAGAATGTAGAGAGAGAAATAAGAATCTGGGATTGAGAAACGCTTGTTATTTGCACTATAAATTGTATATATAGGGCAAATTGTATTGGAAATAAGAGATTTATAAAATAAATTCAAAAATAACAAATTCAATAAATCCAAAACTAACAAATCCAAAAATAACAAATTCAATAAAATAAATTATATTGGGCAAATTTTTATTTGCCCAATGAACAATGAATTTGTTATTTTTGGATTTATTTTATAGGGCAATATCTAAGGTGATTTGAATTTCATTAAATTTTAATTTTTGGAACATTTTGACCGAACATCGCTAAAAAATCACATATTCTTAACTCATCTATTTAACATTTTAGATTATATAGTTAAATATTTTATATTTTATATAGAATATTGCATAGCAAAAAGTACATTACAAAGTGTTGTTAATTTATAAACTATGTTACCAAGTTGGTACTACAACCTAGCCCTATGGATTACTAAACCCTTTTAGGGATGGATTTAACTTCGATCACTTAATGATCGTTATTTTGCTCAAAACGCATAGAATTGTTCGTCAAATGACATTCATGTGATAATTGAATTTGCACTTCAGCCCCGACGCGATGCGCAACTAATGATATTTGTAGTAATCAAATAAGTACGTAATATTGTTAATACATGTGAACTTTAGTACTACTATTATATAGTATTGAATTGTTATATAATCCATCCGTCTATGAAATATTGTCCATATTTTCAATCCCAACGCGATATACTGTTTTATTAATTGAATGAATATATAATTAAGTATTATTAATAACGCTAAATTTTGATATCATTATATAGTACTACTATTAGAATTGATTTTTATTCCACAAAAATAAAGTGACATTGGTTCGTATGTATTGCCAATTAACATGAATTTAATATTATTAGAAAGATGAATTTTAGTATTCTTATACAAAAATGTGAATTGATTTATATTATTCAAAGCAAAGTCGCATTCTTTTCGTATTGCTATATGCATTTAACTTGATTTAAATTGTTTCAAATTTGCTATAAATTCGCTACAGATAGAGTTCGTCTTTAACGTTATTAAGGCGTAATTAGAGAAAATTGAAGTCGCTGAAACTTGCATCATTTTTTAAAGTTTATTTATTTTGAGATAATACTATTACCCCCATGACATTTCATTGTTCACCTTTTAATTGTGTCACGACCGCGCCTTGCTAAGGATAGCATGGCTCGGTAAATCATGACCAGGGGAGGGAATTAAGAAGAGGGGATAGAAAGGGGACGAAAGAATTTACAATAAGACATGCAAGTACTTCTTCATAAGATAAAAGAGGTTCACAAGACACGAAAGATCATGAGAATTTAAAAGAGTGTTTAACGTAGGTCACTCGTTACTAATCATTTTTCCTATGACCCATTAGTACAAAATACTACAACATAAGCACAGCGGAAGGAGTTGTAACCATATGGTCATGTGTATGAAGACACATGCCACGAAAATCCTACAAAAGAGATGAGACGACCCCCAACTCCACTCAGCCACCAGTTCATCACTTGCTCAATCTGCACATTTAGAAATACATGCAGGGCTGAGTACGGGGTACTCAGTGAACACATTGCCGAAAGATACATATATAAGAAAAAGTTATTATCATGCCATCACAGTAACACACGGGGGTTTACTTAAAGGCCCGAGCTTACTAAGTTCATTTTCATAAAGTTCGCTTGATCAAGCTAAGTTCATTCCATCAATCCGCCATATCTGATAGTTTATTGTGTGTCGGGAAGGTGGCCACCTTCCACGATCACATTGACCGGCCAACCCTTACGATGACTCACGGTCCATTCCTTTGTGTACACTAACTCGAATAGGATCTTGGTCCTATTGGAGCCGAATTCGTTTCATTCATTCATTCATTTGGCATCGCCAAGCAGATAGGCATCATAAAACAAATAATTTATGGCACGATAACATTTGAAAAAAAAGTAAGTGCGATTTTATCAAACAAAAATCATTTCATATATTTGATAATTTTATCCACACTTAATGTGTTGGATATAAAGCCCACCTCAAAGCTTCCGAATGAAATGCTACAAAAGCTTGGCCTTGGAAATCAAACTCCGCGAACACGCCCTTCTTGAAATAGTATAATGATTTAAATTAGTTTTATGAACATTCATAAGGTGCATGAAGAGAAATGATCCTACATGGGTTATGCGTCCTATGCTCGTGGTGCGATCAAGATCACTTCATTTCACTTAAGAAAAGTGGATCTTTATTTTATAAGAAACCTTGAAGTAATTAAATAATTATTTGGGAGAGGGTTCATTAAATCCATACATTCTTATCTTCAAGAAAAATTAATCACTTAATTAAGGAGGGCAAGACATTAATTTATCATAAGATTAATTATTTAAAAGCTTCAAATATTTTAAGAAATATTAATCCAAAATTAAGAGATAAGGTTCATTTTATTACTTATGCTTCAAAGCCCAAACTTCTCATTTCCTTTAAATTCTCGGCCCAAAAAGAAATAATAAGAGACCATCTTATTAAATTAATTACTTGGCCCAAAGGGGAGGCCCAATAGTGTGTTGCCCTAATTTCACTAAAAGAATTAGCCTCACTTCCTTCTTCCATTTCAAAAAAAATATTTCTCCCCTTCTCCAACATCTCACTCTCTCTCCAATCTCTGCCGGCGGTTTTGGCGTCGCCGGCGAGCGCCGCCGGCCGCCGGTCACGTCTCCCCTCTCCCCTCTTTCTCTATCTCGGCCTCTCTCTCTCTCTCTCGGCCTCTCTCTCTCTCTGCCGCCTCTCTCTCTCTCTCTCGGCCTCTCTCTCTCTCTCTGCCGCCTCTCTCTCTCTCGGCCGCCTCTTTCTCTGCCGCGAACCGCCACTTCCGCCGTCGCCGCCGGGCCGCTGCTGCCGTCACTGGTGGGCTGCTGCCGCCGGGTACACGGCGGTCTCGTCGCAGTCGACCGAGAGAGGTAGGAATTTCCCCCATTTCCCTTTTTTTTTCTCTTCTTCTTTATTTTCTCAAATTGAAGGCTTAGGACTAACAATTAAGTCTTGAAATGTGAAGATTCAGATAGATCGTGAAAATGGGGTCGAAAGAGATTAATTTCGTTGTGAAAAGTCGGACAACCGCCGGAATGTTGCCGGACTGCCGCCGGACTACCGCCGGACTACCGCCGCCGCCGGTGGGCCACTGCCGGGCAGTCTCTCCGAGGTCCGGCAGCTTCTTCACTCACGAGGTAAGCTTTCCAAGATCGTTATTATTGTGCAAAGAAGATCTCTAATAGTTTAGGCATTGCTTAATTGTTTTCTTTGTCTAAGTTTTCTATAGTTAGGGCAATTCCATTCTAGAAAGTCATATGCATATTTGATATGAAAATCATTAGGGAAGAGGCATAATAATATGGTTTGAGTATTAAGCACTTTATTCCTCAATGATCAAGCTCTAGTTGTGGTTTTAAGTTCGATGAAAAGTTCTAGATGTTAAAAAGGGTGAAGGAAGTGGTATAGAATTGGTATTTGACATGGGAGGCTTCAAAAGTTCATGCTTTACTAATTGTAATATGAAAATGACAATGTAGTAAGAAGACAATTGTTAGGAGAATTTACCTTGAGAAAAAAGGAGAAGAAGAAGAATGGTAGTGTGTAGAAACTTGACTTTCTCCTTCAAGCACTTACTTCATCCTCACCATGAGATAATTTTGTTTAGGGATTTTGTGGATGAACAAGATAATTAAGGGTAGGGATGGTGATGAGACTTTGCTTCCTTGCCTTAAAGATTTTACATTCTCATTAGAAGGAGAACTTTGATGGTAAATGTTTTGAGTGGTGAAAACAAAGGAATTATTAATGGAGTGATGATAGTATTTATAGAGGAATTGGGAGCAAGATAATCCATGGTTAAAAGCTTGATTCATGGATGGAGGGGTATTGCCCAAGAGTTATGGACTTTTTGCCATAAGAGGCAAGGTGGCTAATCAATCTTTCAAATTACTATAATTGGTAAGAATATTATGTCTCGTCACTTAAAAGACGTGAGCCGTCGTTTGGAAAACGTGAGCCGCCGTTGGGTTTGCGTGTTTGATATGATTTGATTTCGTCGATTGTCTCGTCTTGATTTAACGTGCTTCTTATCCGTTCGTGTAGGTATCGGGGTTCAAGACGTGGCTATTGCGCAAGATCCGGAGGGCATGGAGAGTATTTTATATATTTTTTAATATCTACTTAAACGTTGAACTCGTGTACGGACTTTTATTAGAGCAAACATCTATATTGACTATTACTATTTTTGTTCACTACTCAAAATATACTTCACAACGATTAATCATAACAAGAAGTAATAATAAGAAAATTTCGACGCGAAACTTATATATATATATAGATCGATGTTCTAAGCCTTAGGGTAAAAAGTCGGGATGTTACAAATTGTGTGTAAAAAAAATACACAAAAAAATTAGACAAAACAATATGAAACATTATTCACCTAATAATGAATCTTCACACGATGTTAATCTCCTTTTTATGTTTGTATTTTTCCATTTTTTTTAACTTATATAAAAGTCAAATTCTTATTCTAAACTCAATTTGAAATACTCTACATGAAAAAGTAAAACAATCTACATGAGACAATTTTGCTAAAGAAATTTTATAATTTCGATGAAAGTTCGATGTTTCGACAATGATCAATATTTTATAATTTTATATATTATTGAGACAATATTATCGTCGAAACATCAATAAGAATATTTGAAATGATCAAAGCAAAGCTTTAATGTTTCGAGGATAATTTTGATGATCATATAAGCATTAATGTGATCGTCAGTATGATCGGAGCAATAATATAAAATTAGGAATTGTCATATGATCGCCAATAATATAAAATTAGGAATTGTCAACAATATAAAATTAGGAGCAATAATATAAAATTAGGTACAATATGATCGTCAATAAAATCGGAGCAATAATATAAAATTAAGAACTTCGAAATTGATTTGAATTGTCTCATGCGTAAGAATATTGTCTCAATAATATAAAATTAGGAAACATCAATATTCTTATAACATTAGTCATTGTCTTCTGCGTAAGTAAAAGAGTATTCCTAATGTTATGCTACTACCCACATGTAGATATATACATAGTTAGAGTTTGTGAAGTTATAAAATAATCATATTGTTAAAAGAGAGAGTATAATGGTTTTGACTTCATTTTTTTCCGTTTAATACATACTTGTATCTATAATTGGTTGTAGAAAATGTCAATGCATAATTGTATTAAAATTTGATTTACTTGCTAATTGATCAAGTTTTACTTGTTTCATTACTTTCCATGAGGTGATTGTTGGTATGAATCAACTCCTTTTCTTCTACACCTTTTCTGCTACACGCCAAACTTTCTGTCATACTTCAACTTTTTCTCCTATTTTCTGTCACACCAACTTTATGTCCCTGTACTGACACATATCAACTTAGTGATGGCTCTTTGATGGAAATGTGACTTAATTGATTTATTTTCAGATTCTTGATCCAGCAAGATTTTTTGTAATAACTGTGATTGTTGTGTTTGCTTGTGTTGAAGTTATGGTATTTAAAAGTTATGATTTCTTCATTGCCATACTTTTTTTTTTTTATCATTTTTTATATTTTTTTCTTTTACTTAATTATATTTTTGAATGTATAAACACTTTAAAGTAGGTGAGTTTTGCTACAAATAAACATATTTTTTCTTATTATCTGTCACACACCAACTTTATTTCTCATTTCTGATACATTATCTTTTTTATGACTTTACATTAGATAATTTGATGACTCAAGGCTTTGTTAAATCTACTCCAACCAGACTAATTATGAGGCTTTTAGACAACCAAGTACATACGTAAATTCCTAATAAAAATAACAAACTCAAATACATGCCAGAAAATTTGATAATAATGAATAACTTTGAAACAACAAACTCATATTAGGGGATACATTCCCAATAAATTCCCACTCAATGCACATAAGGATAAAAAATATTACTACTCCCTAGGAAAGTACTCTCTCTCTTTTGCCCCTATCAACTCTCTCTATCTCTCTCCTCTCTCAACCTATTTCCCCCCTTTCCCACCTATTCGGTTCATACTTCCTCTGTATAAATGGCTGGACAGCTCCGGCAAGCCTTGGACTATGCTGATTCCCGTTGGTGCCTTCATCTATTCTTAGTTATATGCTTTTCTTCTTTGTTGTGCAGTGTGAAGAAGATATTGGGAGAAATCTAATTCTGTTTTCTGTTGATTTATGTTTTGTAAATATAATAGTTAGAATCATAAAAAAAAACCAATAATAAACACAGACAACTAACCAAAAAATACAAAGTGAAGCAATGTAAAAAAAGAAAAATGTTAGTCAGAGCTAACGTACCTCAATAATCTGCAAAACAAACACAAACTAAAAATCAATAAAGAGTTAAGCTATGTAAATCAGTGTAAACTTGAGAAGAAGTTGCAAGAGGAATATATCTATTCTGTATAGATTTATGCCATATACATGTAATAAATGCAATAATTATTAAATACAACAATAAATAAAAGTATTAGATAGTGTTCACATACCTAAATTATCTGCAAAATATAAATGGTTCATATGAACAATGAGTTATTCGAAATAAAAAAGGAAGAAGATGAAGAGAGATATAAAACAAACAGTAATAGTGTATAGAGAGAAATAAGAACCTGTAATTTATGTAAAAAAAATGTTAGATAATATTCACATATCTTATTTATCTGCAAAATATAAATAGTCAAGATAAGCAACAAAATATTAAAATAAAAAATAAATATAAAGATGAAGAAAAAGTAAATCATAGAGAGAGAAAGAGAGAGAGAAGAACCTGCAATTTATGAATGTGTTGTTGCCACTGATATTTATAGAGCAACTTTCTAAATAACTCATGGGTTTTAAATTTTAAATTACATTTTTTTTACTCTAAAATGAACTGATTTCCTCCCATTTTTTTGCCTCCAAGAAACCCCTCCATTTTGGAGGGGGGGAAAACCCACCTTATTTTTGGGAGGGAAAACCTACTTTTTATTTAGGTGGGAAAACGTTCCCATGCTATGGGTTTCATATGCATACAAATTGTAAATTGTATATATATATATGATGTGATTTTTAGTCAGCTTTACAATTAAAAATGATCCTATTAACTATTGGTTTTAATGCATGATGTTGGTGGAATCATTTTAACTTCTGGTCAAAGAATGGAAGTTTGAGTTGGCGCCTACCACTTGCAAAATTCCCCCCAAATCGCAAATTTGAAAATAGGGGGGAATTCCCTTTAATTTCCCCCCAAAATGAACCGAGCTTTTATTGATAGTATAGATAAATGATAAATACGAGTACTACTCTCAATACTTGTTTAATTGTTACTTATAAATTTATGTTATTTTTTCCTTTTTGCCACAACACAATTAAGTACATTAATTTACGATTAATATTTAAAATTTTACTTGTACATAAATAAAATAACATGTCAATTTAACAACTAATACAACAGGCATAAATAAAAAATCAAACAAAAAAGGAAGAAAACAATAGTTCAAAAGTATCACTCTTTCCTATTACAAATCTATCTATGACTTTTGTTCCAAAAAACACAATGCTACAAAATACAACCAGATCAAAACAAAGTGCGGGAGATTTTTATCTATTTATGTAGTTTAAGCTCTATGTTTACAAATATACAATCACCACACAAAATAGAAAGCAGGGATGATCAACAGGCTAATTGATCCCTATTTAAAATTATCTCTTCAAAAATGCGAAGTCTTCTTGATCTATTTGGGTTCCAGTTGTTCATCAACTGATCAAGACCACCGATAAAGGTATCTTCAAAACTTAGATCCGAAGAAGGCAACGAAAATCTGGCAGATTTATATGCTTCTATCTCATTCAGGAGCTCTTCGGATCGCTGCCTCGATTTAGAATCTTCCGAACCGGGAAGTATGCCTAGCATTACCTCTTCAAGAACTGCACTTGCCTCGTCATATCTTTCTTGCTTTATAAGGCAGAGGCACAAGTTGCAGGCTTTGTTTGCATCGGGGTCTATTTCTTGGGCTTTTCGATAGACTACCTCAGCTGTGGTATAGTTCTTAAGCTGCATGTATGCCCAACCTAAGTTTCCCTGCAATGTCGTGAGAGATGAATGCATTATAATTCAGACCTTTATGATGAATACAAGTAAATACTAGAAGGAAAGAAGGTTGCAATGCTCAAAACATTATGTAAATGCCCATCTTTAGCAAATAGTAGCAATCTAAAAAATAGTACTAGTATATGAACAATCATATGTCTCCAATATATCAGAACTGTTGAAGCATTTGAAACATTAGCTAGTACTATAGTGAGATGAAAGTTGCGGGTTTACCAGTATTCTGGATGTCTCTTGCTTAATAGTGACCTGAAACTTCTTTCCATGTGAACGAGCTGTTTTGGTTGGTTTTCCATTAAAGGCTTCTCCTTGACAAATCATCCACAACTTCTGCTTCAGCAGCTCAATTTGCTCATCTAGTTTACCGCATTTCTGTAAAATTAGTGATGTCGTGAGAAGTTATTAGACCGACTGTTTGCAAAGTCACCACTCAAGGCGGAAAACTTTGGCTTGGTTAGGGTAATGCAAGAACAAGCTAGCATCTAGCAAGCAAATCAGATATTTTTGAGAATGTGGATTCCTATGAAATGAGTACTACTTATCAACAGAGGACCCACAACGTATGTTTGGTTCTTCCTAAGAATGCATGATTATACCTTGTATAGATCAATAAGGACATTATCCAATGATTCTTGGGCTTGTTTGGAACATTGATCTCTAAACGACTTAATAACTTCAATAGCTTCTTCAGCTCTATCTAGTTGTTTCAAAACCACTGCCATGTCTTTCAGTGCGCTGTCTACTCTGTCTCCAGCATTTATCGCCTCCCAGAACAAGACCATGGCACCTTCTAGGTCCTTCTCAACCATCTAGTATTAACAAATTACAGTGGAATCAGCAACTATTAAAACCAACAATGCATAAACTTCAACATCTGCACACAACCAGGCACAGCATTTGCAAGGTTCCAAGTGAAATAGAAAATGTACAAATGGCACAAAAACATAATGAACTATTCTAAACAAGGACTTTAGCACTTTGAAAGGTTTACTAATCAATCTTCTGCAACTTAAACTCAACCAGAGAGCTCTATCCATTTTAAAGAGTCCATCAAAAAAGATCAAGCAAAATATATGGAAACGTATGCTTCTTGTTGATCCTATTACCCAAGGAAAATACATCAACATTTCCTAATCAGCAAAAATGAGATTGCTTTTTCAATTCTAATGAGCTAATCATAATCAAATTAGCTATTAGGCGAGCTAAGGTTGCATAATGCACACCTAAAACCAAAACAGCCAATATTTTATATAAGGCCCAAATTGATGATATAAATAACAATACTACAAAGAGCACACAGAAATTAAGAGGCAATATCTGAGTTATACAACAACCATAGTCCATATGAACAGAAAAAACACAAAAAAATTGCAAGTCTACTTCGCATTCACACACACAAATGTGGTCGAATCGACAGGGTGAGCTCATCACCGAATCTAAAATCCACATACTTCATCACACAGTAAGTATAGAGTAACCAACAGATTATGAAGGTGAAAATGCCCCAAAAAATGTAAATAAAATCCGCATACTTGAGAATACTTGGCTCTGACGTAAGGACTGTCGCCGGATGGGAGTTTATGGATTACGTGATTTGCTGTTATGCTGCTACTGTTCTTCGTCTTCTCCATCGCTGAATAATTCGTTCAGTTTTGGTTGGACTTTGGGATTGATTGTGAGAAATGGCAAAAGGATTTTTGTGGAAAAGGTGGGGAAATCGTGGAGAGAAGGCATGGGAATGGGATGTGGAGAAAGTCAAGAAATAAGAATCACGAGATCAAATGAATGTAGTCGGTTTTTCGACTATGTTCTTAAACTTCTCTGATATAGTACTCCTACTTGTATATCAATTAAGGGTGGTTGGTCCCTCTGTTTGCCACGTGTTACTTATTTTACTATTATCGTTATTTTCTGTTGTGGCGGTGGAACGTTGTGTATCATTTAAATTTAATAATTAGTATATTTCAAAATATGTAGTTATAGATTATTGATTACGTATTAATATTAGATCTTTAATTTTAGGTAAGGGACAAATTTAAATTCTTAATTTAATTACTTATTCTTTGAAGATCCCGCAAATTGGCTAACCAATTAGTCATTAATGTATCTAAATATTAATTGTCTCATCCGGTGCTTGTTCGATAGAAATAGAAATCTAGAATATGTATTATAGCATGTGATATCATAACGTAAGATGAACTATCTTGATTTTGTAAGAGGTTATGTCCATCTTTTGCACCTAAATATTACTCCATCCGTCTCGCTTTAGCAGTCCCATTGACTTTTCTGTCATCTTTTTGTAAAAATGATAAAAAATAGTTAAATAGGAGAAATGGTAAGTTAAGAGAGAATAATATAGAGAAGAGTCTTATCTACATTATTGTCTTTCTTATTTTACCATTTCTCCACGTTAACTATTTTTTATCATTTTTATAAAAATAGGGCAGAAAAGTCAATGAGACTGCTAAAACGGAACGGAGGGAGTAATATATCTTGTCATTGTCACAGTGTATACACACGTAGCTACGTATGTCTTACTCCTCCATAAAACATAGGAGTACTTAATAAATATCGTTTTAAAAGCTAAACTTTTGTGAATCAACACTTACAGTGAACTATTGAAATTGTTTTAAATCATAAATTACTAGTAGAATGTGGAAGTAGTTCCATTTCTACGAAATACTCCGTACATTTTTGTTTCATTCAATCAGATCTGATTTAAAATTTTGAATTCTATGACAAATGAATCTGATCCGATTCAATTTGAATTGCCCTGAAAATTCAATCTATGGAACTCGACTCGATCCAAAAAATCCAAGATTGTATAAAAATTTATATGAATCTTAAAATCTATCACTAAAAAATGAGAACATTTGGAAATCTAATACTAAATCCGAAGATCTTATACCAAGACATACAAGATTCAAAAGTCAAATACATGTATTCAACGTAAAGATTTTATATTTTTTAGTTTATAATAATAATTTTTATTATATATATATTGGATTTCAGAGTACTTTCAATTTTAAAATATTCGATTCGATCCGATCATCTGAAAACTTTTAAGAAAATAATAAAATCTAAGCAGAAAATCCAAACAATCGACCATTAGTTGGTGGGTTTAGAGCATTAGCAATAATGCATAAATAATCAATATCATTTCAGCAACAATTCCATGTTTAACTCTCATGTAAGTATGTTTAGTTAGTCACAATATTTGTATTAGTCACTTGTCAGTTAATGGCACGAAACTCATTTGAAATACTACTCAAAAGGTAATTATGATTTTGTTTAATCATCTTATCTTTCAAATACAATAAAAAGGGTTGTGAAAACACTAATTATATTCTTCCGATTAATATATTTTAAAAAAAATAAAATAAGGTTCAAAATATAATAGTACTAGTGTTTCGACTCTACAGGGGCTTAATATCATAGGCCCAATGAGAACACACATGTAAGCCCATTTAACATTTTCCATGTATCGTTTGCCACCATTTGGTAATTCTGATTAAGAAAAATTTAGGTCAAAAAGAAAGATGTTGGCAGGGCAAATGACATAACTATTTTAGTACAATACTTTATCTCGAGTGTCTCGAGATAGCTTGTCGTATTTTTTTATTTTAAAAATAGTTGAATTGCCTTTTTAGCAAAACATTTTTCTGTCTTATATTTGATTTTTTCCTTTCTTTCATACTACCTTTTTTCCATTTTTTTCTTTATTTTTTCCACTTTAATCTTTAATATATAACTCCCTCCGTCTCATATAGTATTTCCCATTTTGTTATTTCGATCTGTCCCACATAGTTTGTCTCATTTCACTTTTTACCATAGATTCCACTAACTCATTCCTACTCATATTTTATTATAAAATTAATATATAAAAATAAGACTCACGTTCCACTAACTTTTCATTCCATTTTTTAAAACTTGTGCCCTATTAAAGTGAGACAAACTATCCGGAATGAAGAAAATAATTTATTAAATTTTATGTCTATAAAAAAAGTATCAACTATCACGGAACTAAGAAAATAATATAATTGATTTGGTGGTTTACGCATACCTATTTCATTTTTAGTTATCAACTTATTTTATTCTCTATTTTAATTTTCCCTCCAAATTACCCTAAATAGTAGGAGTACTAAACTATTAAATTATCTTACTGCTAATTTCACGTACTTCTTCTCTATCCCAAAAAATAGTCACACTTACTGAATGTAATGAGATTCTATAGATCGTTGTGCTGTGTGTTAAATGGATAGAGAAAATATATTATTGATAGTGTATCTTAATATGAGATATGACTTTCTATAAAAATAAACATCTGACATCTTTAATGAGATAACTAAAAAAAATGGGACTTTTTTTAAGTGGATTATTTTTTACTCTCTCTATCCCAACTAAACCGAGTCAAACTTTTGGTAATGAAGATTAAGAAAGTGTGTTGAAAAGTAGGAGGACGGAATAAAGTAGAAAAAATAAATAGAGAGTAAAGTAGGTGATGGAATAAAATAAGAGTGATTGAATGCATTGTTTATTTCCAAAAAAGAAACAACTCAATTTAGTTGGGACATCCCAAAAGAGAAATACGACTCAACTTAGTTGGAATGAAATGAGTAAATGACAAGAGATTTTATATAAGCATTAAAATGAGAGGAAATGAGTATTATAAATGAGACAATTTTTTATGGACGGAAGGAATATTTAACATAAACAGTCCGTTTGGTTTGCAATATAACAAAACTGTCTGACCCGGCAAATTGATGAAGGCCTACTCAAAAAATGTTGAAATGCACATTTTACATATCTGCGTAAAAACCTCCGATAGCCAAAATGGGTTTGAACAGTAGTCCATTTAGTAAACCAAATTCACTTTACCCTCTCTCATCTGTTCCCATTCACGCTGCAAAGTCGATCTTTTCCACAAACTACCAAGAGAGAATTTGGAACCCTAGAGGCTGCGAGGAGAAGAGTGAAGTGGTCGAAAATCTGCAGAGATTGGTGAGCTTGATTATCGAACTTACATTTGAAACCCTAGAAGCTACTAATCGAGCACAGTTGGTCGAAATTCGACGGAGATAGGTGCTTTCGTTTTTTAATTTGGTCCAAGGTTCGTTCTTTTGAATTTCAAAAACCGATTGGATCTTAAAATTATGTTATTACTTACCGCTTTCGTAGTAAATCGCATTTGTTGGGCTTAATTTGTATATGACAATTTTTTCTGCATACCCCTCTTTTACAGCTTGATTTTTTGCGGTGAGTTTATGTAGACTGAGCACTAATTCGCTGCATAGCAGGAGCATGCTTGAATTTGTTAATTTTTCTTGTTGTTGATTTGGATTGTGAAATTCAGTGTGTTTTCAACTGTTATGTGGTATGTGAAATTGATACGAAATTGCAATTATGAAACACCTTAACACTTGAACCAAATGTATTCACCTCAGTCCCTACAAATCTAGCACAGTATGTCAACTTCTTTGGAGACTGGTGCTTGCATTTGTAATTGAAACAACAATTGATTGGATCTTGGAATTATGTTATTACTTACTGACTTGTTTTGGAGATTGTGATTACTTATTGATTTCACCTGAATTTTGTGTAATTTGAGTGCATTCGTCTTGAATTTAATGAGTTCTTACAAAAAATTGTTAGGGACTGAATCTGCTTTCTTGCTGGTCATCATGGATCGGTTTGCCAAGCTAGACAAGTATTTGATGGTTTTGGTTGAAGACATTATGCGAAAACAACAAGTAGCAAAGATTTCTATTTTGGGGCACATCATTAGGCGATTAAATAAACGGAGAAAGAGAAGACGATTGCAAAATGTTCTCCGATACAGCATCCTAGACCGAATGCCTGCTCAAATTAGACACATGAATCGACTTGTGCGTGTTAGCGATACTGACTGTCTCGTTAACCTCCGGATGGACCGAAATGCTTTCGGTAGGTTGTGTGGTATTTTCCGGCAGCTTGGTATAATACGCGACAAACGGTTCTTATGTATCGAGGAGCAAGTTGCCATCTTCCTTGGCGTCTTAGCACATCACAAGAAAAACCGTATTGTCCGTTTCAACTTTATAAGGTCGGGCCACACGGTCTCCAAATATGTTCACGAGGTTATGGCAGCGGTCATAAAGTTGCACAATAAATTCCTTGTCAAGCCTGAGCCGATCAATGCAGGTTGTGTGGATTGGAGGTGGAAGCATTTTCAGGTACGTATGCAATTGTGATAAAAGAGTACACTTTTGCATTCATGATATTTGTTAACAGTTGTCAATGTCTTAGGGTTGTCTCGGTGCGCTTGATGGAACCTTTATCAATGTGTTAGTCCGAGGAGAACACAAACCAAAATTCAGGAATAGGAAGGGCCAAATAACCACAAACACTTTAGCTGCGTGTGACAGGCACATGCGTTTCACCTACGTCTTGCCGGGGTGGGAAGGTTCTGCAGGAGATGCTCGTGTTTTGAGGAATGCCATTACTCGACCTAATGGCTTCAGAGTGCCTATTGGTAATCTGCCCATTTCTTTAAAACCATTTGGTTGTATACCATTTTTTGTTGGCTGAAACGCTAGGTTATTGCTTTGGTTTAAAATATGAAACTATTACCTTTGCGACAATGGCTACGCCAATAGCCTTGGATTTCTTACCCCATACCGAGGCGTGAGGTACCACTTGAAAGAATGGGGGCCAGATGCTATTCGGCCTCAGAATCCTATTGAGTTGTACAATATGCGACTGATAAGGCTAATTTCATGCATCGGTATGTGCAAAGTAATGTTATAATTTGTTGGGTCTAACACGTTTCCTAAGCCAGGTGTGTGAAGAAAATGGCTAGATCGAGGAAGTTATGGAGGAGATGGTCTAGCAGGAGAATGGAACGAAATGAGCAGGAATTACGAGGAAATTGGCGTGATAAAGGGAGTCTACAGCTGAGGGCAACAAAGTCATTATCAATACCTCGCTGGACCCACTAAAACGCCTATAAATAGAGAGGAGCATGCAGCGCAAGGGGGAATAGTTTTTACTCTTCTTAGCTCATACATTTACACACACACTTGGGAAAAATTCTGGGGATAATCGTGATAGGGGGGTACTTTCTAAAGATCTCGAGTTTGGTAACACCGTCCTAGTGAGGGCGAAGATACAATTGTTTTAATTTCAGCTGTTTTTGCTAGTTTCCACCGTCGAACTTCACTTTTGGGAGTCGACTTTGATGTTGATGATGTTTAACTGCTTATCGCTCATGGATCTGAGTTTAGCTGTTTAATTTCAAGTTATTTTGCTTAGATCTCTCTGCTGTTAGCGTAATTCTTAAATTGCTATGTCGATCTCTGCTTATTTCGTTATTGAGGTGTTTGATGTGGAATTTGGTGACAGATCTGTGGTTGATTGAGTGTTCGGAGCTTAAATTTGTAAATCTGACGTGATGGAGAATTTCTTCTGTTTGGAGTCCGTGTCGGACGCTTGGATCCGGAGTGGATTTAGCGTCTGAAGTTGGTTTTGGCGTGTGAAAGAAACAGTAGTTGATAGACTTGTTTTATTTCCTTTGTTTTCTATTTCACTTCGTCTAAGTATGCAGATCTGTTAAGTTCTTCGTTATTTATGCATAGATTTGATTTCAAGTTAGTAGCCCTGTTTTTGATTTGCTTATGTGTTTTCTCAAGAAGTTTTATGCGAATTTGGTTGTAGAAGACGATGTCACTGTCAGTTAGTACGAGAGTTAGTTATTCTGCCACTTTCCAGTCGTACTCTGCTTTTTCTTAGATGTGGTCCCACCGTAGAATTATCTCCTAGGTCTAGCTGTTAGGTTAAGTTTCTTTCTAATATTCCCAAGTCAAGTTAATTTTAATTTTCCTCAACCCAAGAAAATGCGTGGCAGCAGCCAACACCAAAAATACTCCCAAATCCTTGATTACGAGTCTTACGCATCCTTCTCTGTGGGATCGATCCCTACTTCCCTATACTAGGATTAGTAAAGTGGTTGAGGGTTTTTGAAGCGGGGAAGTACTTGTGTGTCCGACGACCGGGATTCCGCACAACCTACGAGTTCCTAGACCAAGTGATCTAGTGGACTTGCTGGATCTGGGGAACCTGCCTTATTTGAATATCGCAACACTGCACACACACTACACTTGTACTGTCATATCCCAAGTAGCTTCAAGTGGCGCCGTTGCCGGGGATTGGATGGCGTTTGCTGATATTAAGGATTTGGTGTAAATATTCTAACTTTTGTTATTTTCTTTCTCCCTGACAGTTTATGAAAGCGGGCTTCCAATCTGGAAGTTGGGCAAGTTCATCTGGATCAGGGAGTGGCCAGTACGAGTGGCGAATCAAGGAATCTACATCTACCATCACTACTAGATCAGGATTGAGGACGGAAGATCCATTCCTGTTCGAGTCAGAAAGTGAAAAGGAGTGGAATTCATCGACAGAGGAGAATCCAGGGACATCAACCGAACCAGAGCATTCCGAGACCGAGGAGGAGAAGGACCCAGATATGGCTCATCTACTAGACCCCGATCCGGAAATAGGGTCGCTCACCGCACATCTTGACGGTGAACCCGCTCATGCTATAGTCTCGAATCCACGACGGAGGTCGATCGACATCAAGACAAATGTGCTTGGAGTTCTACCTACTTTCTCTGGGCGTAGGAATGAATGCCCTTATGAATTTCTGAACGAGTTCAGTAAACTATGCAGCATTCAGAAGCGACCCAACGAGGCAACAGAAGAGGACTACCGTCTTCGAGCAATTCCGTTTGCTCTCAAAGGGGAGGCGAACACTTGGCTGCTGAGGCTTCCACCGGACTCGATCAACACGTGGAAGGATTTTAAACTAGAATTTTTGGATTACTTTTTTCCATCTAATAAGACGAATGCCTTGAAGAAGGAGATTCAGGAGTGCAAACAAGAATACGATGAGTCCCTAAGTTCTTATTGGTCCCGCTTCAAGGGGCTGCTGGATGCTTGTCCAAACCACAGGATGATAGAAGCGGAAACTTACTATTTGTTCTATGAAGGTGCAAACCCTGAATCAAAGGACTTGATGAACTCCTCGAGCGGAGGAAATTTTACTAAGAACAAAGCAAGTGAAGCCAGGGAAACGCTGGGAAGATTGATTGAGGCAAAGAAGGCCTATGATAACCCGCGAAGCATATTGAGGAGAGGATCAACTAATGCAGTGATGGATCAAGAAGACAAGAAGGTGGAAGATAGGATCGATAAACTGGAAAAGGCCTTGCTAAGTGTGATCGAGAAATGCAATCCGCATGCTCCAGTGGAAAATGAGAAATCCCTTGGTCAAGAGGAAAAGCAACTGCAACCATACTACAGTCAACCCTACGAAGGAGAGTGCCACGCTCAAGCAAGTTCGATGGGAAGTTGGAATCCCGATGGAAGTTGGAATCAAGGGAGACAGAGGGACGCTCCATGGAGGACTCACCCAAACTTCAGATGGACTGACCATGATCAAAGCCAACCACCTCCCTTGCAGCTCACGAATTTTGCACACCCTCCGGAGAGGCAGTCCAATTGGCCAGGGAAGGGACAAGAAGGACAATTGCAGCTGGGATACAGGAATCAGGATCAAGCTAATTGGGGAAACAAAAATCAAAACAACCCAGGAAACTCCTATGTGCCACCTCACCAAAGGAATAACCAAGGCAATTTTCAGAATTCCCAACAGAACCATCAAGGGAATCAAGGGTCTGGTGGTCAGTACAACAATCAAGGGTCGAGTAACCAATACAACAATCATCAAGGAAATTTTCGACAGAACCAAGGTCAAGGACAAAATTTTGGTCAATTCAACTTCAAACCACAACGGAGTTTGGATGACATGGTCCATGATTTGGTAAATTCACAGCAGTTCATGCAAGGTAACCTACATTCCAACAATGACATGGTGCACAAGTTACAAGATGCTCAGTCAGAGCAAAAAGCCGCCATGGACATGATGGCAAAACAACTTTCCCAGATCGCAGTATCTTTGAACGAGATGCGAGGGAATGAAGGTAAACTTCCTGCTACCGTCAAACCGCCAGACCGGGCAAATATTAGTCAAATCACTTTGAGATCTGGGCGGGGTTACGAAGGGCCAACGTTGGGAGCTGATGAGGAAGCGCCTATGCAAGCCAAAGAAGGGAAATAGAGTCAGAAACAGCAAGAAGGAGGCGCTGAACCAAGGGAGATCATTGTTCAGAGAGACCTCCAGAAGGAAGATTTAGGGGGATCTCTACCTCGACCAAGGGACCCGTTCTTCCTAGACCCCGAACCTGAGGAAGTAAGCAGGGAAGGAAACAAAGCAGTTGATGAAACCCAGGCTGGTACTTCCACAAATGCAGTAAAGCGAGCAAAACCATTTCCATATCGAGGGGAGGCGAAGAAGAAAAAGGATGACACAGAGGATCTCATGGAGATTTTCAGCAAGTTGGAAATCAACTTGCCATTTTTGCAACCCTTGAAAATGCCCACTTTCAGTAAGTTCATCAAGGAGTTTATTGCAGGGAAAACCAAACTAGATGGGAAGATTGTGATTGGAGAAACTGTGTCTGCTGTGATACAAAAAAGAAGGATGCCCTCAAAATGCACGGACCCAGGTATGTTTACATTACCCATTTCTTTAGGGGATATCAAGGTTGAGCATGCCATGTGTGATCTAGGAGCGTCAATAAATGTTTTGCCACTTTCAATCTATAAAAGGTTAACTGGGGTAAGAATGGTTGATACCAAAGTAGTAATCCAGCTAGCAGATAGAACTTGCATTTGCCCTGAAGGAGTGTTGGAAAATATTATAGTCAAGGTGCATGAGTTTCTATATCCTGCTGATTTTTACGTGATCAAGATGAATGATAATGAGTCTGCTGAGTCTAGTGGGGTACTTTTGGGGAGGCCATTTTTGCGTACGGCTAAGACCATTATCGATGTGTTTGATGGAACAATTTGCTTGGACTATAATGGGGAAAAATATACCTTTAGCATAGATGAGGGGATGAAAAGACCTTTAGATGTTGAGAATCTCTATGCTATTGATGTTATTAACCCTTTAGTCCAAGAATATCTTGAGACAGAATTGATACAGGAACAGATTGATAACTCGGAGTTGAGCCATTCGATTGACAAAGAAGTTGTGGGATGGTGTGCAGCAGTGAACACAGAGGAATTGACAGATGAAGAGCTCATAGAGGCCATTATGGAATTCTGCAGGAACTCGGAATCAGCTAGGTCCAAGGGATCAGCTTATGTGGCCAGTTTGGAAAAATCTCCTGGGTTGGGGAAAGAGACTTCACCAGAAAATTCAGAAAAAAATCCCTTGCCCCAGGAGACGAATGGAACGAAAAAAGAACTGAAAACACTCCCACCAGGCCTTAAGTACGCTTACTTGGAGAAGGACGAGACATTTCCAGTAATAGTCAACAGCAACTTGACCAAGGAACAGGAGAAAGAGTTGTTAGAGGTCATCAAAAGGAACAAGAAGGCAATAGGATGGACTCTCTCAGATTTGGTGGGAATAAGTCCAGATCTTTGCATGCACCACATCCGTCTGGAAGAAAGTGCAAAGGCTCATCGAGATGCACAACGGAAGCTGAACCCAAACATGCGAGAGGAAGTCTTGAAGGAGGTATTGAAGTTGCTTGCTCTAGGAATCATTTACTCCATTCCTGACAGTGAGTGGGTCAGTCCTGTCCATATGGTGCCAAAGAAGTCTGGGATACAAGTCATCAAAAATGAGAAGAATGAATTGGTACCCACCAGATTAGTGACAGGGTGGAGGATGTGCATCGACTACAGGAAGTTGAATGAAGCCACAAAGAAGGATCATTTTCCTTTGCCTTTCATTGATCAGATGCTGGAAAGATTGGCAGGCAAACAGTATTTTTGTTTCCTTGACGGATACAGCGGATATTTCCAAATCTACGTTAATCCGGAGGATCAAGAGAAGACCACTTTCACGTGCCCTTTTGGTACATATGCATACCGAAGAATGCCGTTTGGATTGTGTAATGCACCGGGGACTTTTCAACGATGTATGATGAGCATTTTTTCGGATCTGTTGGAAGTATGCATTGAGATATTCATGGACGATTTCACCGTCTATGGGAACTCATTTGATGCTTGTTTAGCCAGCCTGGATCTAGTGTTGCAGAGATGTCAGGAAAAGCATTTAGTGTTGAACTTCGAGAAGTGCCACTTCATGGTGACTGAAGGCATTGTCCTAGGTCACGTGGTTTCTGAGAGGGGTATCCAGGTAGACAAGGCAAAGGTGGATGTGATATCAAAATTACCATACCCTATGAATCAAAAAGAGGTGAGAGGTTTCCTAGGCCATGCAGGGTTCTATAGGAGGTTCATAAAGGATTTTGCAAAAATCGCGCAACCACTCACTCGGTTGTTACAAAATGATGTTGAATTCGTCTTTGACGAAGGATGTGAGAGGGCGTTCCAGCTGCTTAAGGACAGGTTAGTATCAGCACCAATAATCAGGGCACCAGACTGGAACCATCCTTTCGAGATAATGTGTGATGCAAGCGATTTCGCTGTGGGAGCTGTCTTAGGACAAAAAATTGATGGAAAAAGCTATGTGATCTTCTATGCTTCCAAAACACTAAATCAAGCTTAGAAGAATTATGACACCACGGAGAAGGAAATGTTAGCCATCGTGTATGCCTTTGAAAAATTCCGACCCTACCTTCTTGGGTCAAGGGTTATAGTCTTCACGGATCACGCAGCAATAAAGTACTTACTGGCTAAGAAGGAGTCGAAGCCAAGGTTAATCCGTTTGGTGTTACTTTTACAAGAATTTGATTGGGAAGTACGAGATAAAAGAGGAACGGAGAATAGGGTAGCAGATCATTTGAGCAGAATCTTCCAAGGAGAAACAGAAGAGGCTATACTCGATGCCTTTCCCGAGGAACATTTGTACCTTTTGGAGAAATTTCCTAGACCACCTGACTGGGAAGCAGTTTTGGCTCTGACCGGTCTAGGGGAATCAGATAAAGGGAAGCGCACGCTGAATGCAGAACCATGGTTTGCTGATCTAGCCAACTACTTGGTCACAGGAGAGATGCCGGTTTTAGAAGAAGTTTCCCGGGCCCAGAGGATGAAGATTAGAAGCGAATCCAAATTTTATTTTTGGGATGATCCTTACCTGTGGAAAATGTGCTCAGATCAAGTGATTAGGCGCTGCATTCCCGAATGGGAACAAAGAGATGTGTTAAATCATTGCCACGCGTTAGCATGTGGAGGCCACTTTGGGCCAAGGAAAACAGCGAGGAAGGTTCTAGACAGCGGATTTTATTGGCCAACATTGAATAAGGATGCTTTCGAATTCTGCCAGTATTGTGAGAGATGCCAACAGACAGGGGGAATTTCAAGGAGAGATGAGATGCCTCTGATCCCAGTGATCGTGTGCGAAATTTTTGATGTGTGGGGAATGGACTTTATGGGACCGTTTCCGTCATCCTATGGGAATACCTACATATTGGTTGCAGTGGATTATGTATCTAAGTGGATAGAAGCTAAGGCCACCACAACTTGCGAATCAAAGGAGGTGGCGAAATTTGTCAAGGATAACATTTTCAACAGATACGGAGTTCCTAGAGCCATCATCTCAGACCAAGGAACACATTTCTGTAATCGCACCATCGAGGCTTTGATGAAGAAATATGATGTACACCATCGAGTGTCAACTCCTTACCATCCTCAGTCTAATGGCCAGGCAGAGATTTCTAATCGCGAGATCAAGGCGATATTGGAGAAAACAGTTAATCCATCAAGGAAAGACTGGAGCAAAAGACTCGGGGACGCATTGTGGGCCTACAGAACTGCTTTTAAAACACCTATTGGAATGTCACCCTACAGACTTGTGTTTGGTAAGATGTGTCACTTGCCTGTAGGAATTGAACACAAGGCATACTGGGCAGTGAAGGAAATGAACATGAAGCCGATAGCATGCGAAGAAGAGAGGAAGTTGCAATTGCAAGAGTTGGAGGAATTTCGGCTGGAGTCGTTTGAATCTGCCATGTGGTACAAAGAAAGAACGAAGTTATGGCACGATAAAAACCTCCGGGTCAAGGAACTTCATGTGGGACAGAAAGTGCTCATTTTTCAGTCTCGGCTTAAGCTCATGCCAGGGAAACTGAAGTCTAAATGGATTGGCCCATACACCATCGTTGGCATCCGAGCAAATGGAGCAGTAGAGATCCAGGGAAGTGCTCCAAACTCTGTTCCTTTCCTTGTAAATGGTCATAGAGTGAAAGTCTATAGGGATAATTCTGAGTTGTGTGTTGTGGACGAGATTCCACTACACACACTCCCTATTATTGCCTAAAAGGACGAGGGTAATTTCTGATGAATTCCTGGGTCAAGGGGTAAGCTGATAATTTTGAAAATTCACAACTAAACCAGGGAATCTCGGAAATACAACATGTAAATAGTTTAATTTTTCTCTCTAAAAAAAAAAAAAAAAAAACGATGATAAAAAAAATGTACTTATGTGTATATAATTTCGAAGCACCAGACTCCTAGGGGAACCCGTATTTTATGCCCTAACCTCGACCCAGGGGTCTGGAATCTTCAAATTTTATTTTGTAGGGCATGGTCGAGGGGATTCGCCAGGAGAGAGCCTGAAGGAAGGAGTCAAGGAGGGAAAGGATATTTTGAATTTCAAATTCTGGCCGATAATTATGGGAGACGTACGGTTGCTTACATCACGCCTGCAACCGCACCATCTTTTCACCAGAAAAGGCAACCGTCGTCCTTCTCTCTCCATCATTCCTCATTAGACAAAAAAATTGTGTTTGCTCTTCCTTCTCTCTTCATTCACTCTCTCTCTAAAAGACAGACGAAACCCTAACAACAAAATCGCCCAGTTCTTTTCGTTTTCTTTCAGATCTATACCGATGGATTCGACCAAGGGAACTGAGTATGACCCCACTTTGTTGGTCGAATTAACACAGAAGGTGAGAAGCATAGAGAAAGCGAAGGAGGTGTACGCCCTATTCACCGCCAGTCTGATGCCGTCTACGCCGACTGTACCATCACTGCCAATTCCGGCGGATTCGGCCGCAACACCGGCAAATCTCTCTGAAACAAGATCGCAAGTCACGGAACTACCTCATGCAAGGGGCGTTTCGCAAGTAGCGGAGACAGAGGAGGCTTTACACAGGCAATCTGAGGACGGTGAACAGACGCATGACGAGACCTTGAAGGAGACAGAAGGTAATGTACCGGAGAACCCTAATCTTGAGGGTAGGGAAATGTATGAGGGGGAAACCCCTACTGCTGATGAAATTCTTGATGGGGAAACCCCTATTGCTGTTGAGATATGTGAGGGGGAAACCCTTGTTGTGTTTGAAGTTCGTGAGGGGGAAACCCCAGTTTCTGTTGAAATTGCTGAGGGGGAGACCCCTGTGTTTGAGAAGGCTGTTGAGGGGGAAACCCCTATGTTTGAAACAACTACTGAGGGGGAAACCCCTATTCCAGGAGATGTCAGGGGGGAGAATCCCATCTATATCGAGGGGGCAACCCCGATGGTGGTTGAAGAGGGGGAAACCCCAGAAAAGCTGTTGGCGGAGTCAGATCTACATTCGACGGCGGAACCGGAGCCCGAGGAAGGGCTAAAATTGATCATGGACCTGGTTGATGACTAGGAAACAAGTGAGCCCAAGATTGATGAAAGGGCCGAAAGGAGGCGCACCAGGAGAAGCCTCCTTGACGAAGTTGATGACTTCATACCTGAAGCGACAGAGACAGAGGCGCGCTTGGCCAAGGAGAAAGCAAGAAAAGGATAGGCGCCGGCGACTGCATCTACCCGGTCAAGGAAAGCACCCTCCGTCCAGGAGGTCGAGGAGACCCTTTCCCCTGAGACCGAGGAAACCCTTGTCGACGAGCACGAGGAGCCCATCCCTGAGCCAAGCTATAACTCTGAGGAGGTTGAGGAAGAGCCAATTCCCGGACGCCCCGTGATTTGGCTGACTAAGAGCTTGCTGGAGGAGATGAGACAGTTTGACGACCAGAAAAGAATCGCGGTGTACAAGGAACGATGCAGCGCAGGAAAGATGGCCAAGTCGGGAAAACAGTATAGCAAGAGGGAGCTCAAGATGATTGCATGTGACAAAGAATTTCGCGCCTATATCCAGGCAATAGGGTTAGAGTGGCTGTTGCAGCACAGCCAAGAGAGGGTACCAGTGGATCTGGCAAGGGAGTTTTTCTCCACTTTTCGTTTGAAGAATACCTCAGACCTGGACACGGATTCCATCACATTCAGACTCTTCAATCAGGAGCACGAGTTGAGCATTAGGGAGTGGTCCCTACGGATGGGGTTGTTCACTAAGGAAGAAGATGAAGAGGGGGCTTGGAACGACAGGATGGTGGGGATGCCAAAGAACACACCTGGGTTCAAAGTCCAGACAGCATGGGAACTGGTCACGCACTCTAAATCAAGGGCGTTTAAATCCAGCTACTCCAAAGCCTCCCACATCGAAGATCGGATCCTCCGTTTTGCTCAAACATTTATCAGTTACAATTTGATGGGCAGTGCGAATTCAGCCCTCACTACTACCGATCTCTACTTCACTTGGTGCATGGCAGAGGTTGTTAAGGTGCACCTCGGATATTGGATAGCGCAGGCGTGCCACCAGATGACGAGCAACCCAGGACGTCATATGTACACCTGCCACCTCATCGGCGCTTACCTCCAGAGGAATATAGAAATGAGAATTGCCAAGGCTGCTCCACTTGTAGTCATGTGCGACCCCCAGAGGTGTTCAGTGTTGATTATTTCTTCAACAAGGGGTTGCTGCAGACTCAAGGCACCAAAACTCTCTTCTATTCTTTAGGAGACAAGGTGAAGGCAGAGCCGGAGGAAGCAGAAGAGGCCATGCCAAGTGAAGAGATCGAGGAGCTGCGGAAGGAAGTCCAGGACATGAAAAAGGAGATGCAGATAATGCGGAAGGATATGATGAAGGAACTCGGTGGGATAAGGAACGAATTGATGGGAAATCGGGAGGCAGTGCAGACCCTGAGGGGAAATATTGCTGATTTGGCAGTGAAATGTGCCAAACAGAATGATAGGATGACGGAAGCGGTGGAGCTTTCAATGAAAATGTTGAAGTGGATGCAGCAGACGCTCCCCTTGACCCAGTTGAGGACAACTCCTGGGTCCAGCAGGGAAGTCAGGCAGCCCACCCATAGTAGTCCCTCAGTCAAGCGACCACCGAAGTCGCTTCAGATGATCTCCTCGACCATTCCCGTGCAAGTTCCAGCCCCACCAAAATCAAAATTGATCGTGAGAAAGTCAGTACCGGAAATACCAGAGCAGAAGGAAGAAGAGCTGGAGCAGCCAGCTAGGAAGAAGGTGAAAGTGACCCGCCCCGGAGTCCCACCCCAGTCTGACTCCCGAGGGAGCCAGCCCCAGAAATGATCAAACATCTCTTGACCAAGTAACTTTTATTTTTCGTTCTTTTCTTTTTTTTATTGTCTACCTGTTATATATGTGTTTATCACTTGTTATATCTTCTCCCACTTAGCCCACTGCGTGGTCTAAGTGTGAGAAGTTCGTGTTTTCTGTTGTTTTATTTGTTTTTCTATGTTTTTCTGTGTCTTTCTCCCACTTAGCCCATTGCTTGGTCTAAGTGTGAGAAGTTTTATGATTTTAGTTTTGCATTGATCTCTTTGTTCCCCCCTTCACGACGATGGCTTAGGGACAAGCTTGAGTGAAGTGGGAGGGGGAGAGGAGTCAATGCATTACCCGTATTACATGTTAAGAGTCTGTTAGTTTTAAGTATTGTCACATGAGCCAGTGGATTTAATACGGCATGATTCCCTTAGTGAAAGTAATTGAAGATAAGAGGCATTTCAACTTAGAAGCTTTTTCCTTAAATGAGCCTGACGGAGAATGCCTCTACTTACTTAGTTGTGAAGCCCTACTATATAGTGAGTTATAAACCTCAGATAACTTTGAGCTAACAAATGTTTAAGGGCCACCACTGAATGCTTAGGGAAGAAGAGCTATGAAGGAGAAAGAAAAAAAGGGGGAATTGGGTTATGAAGGCATAAGCTGGACGAAGTCCAGGGTAAGGCGGTATAAGCTGGACGAAGTCCAGGAGAAAAAAATGGAGGAACAAGCTGGACAAAGTCCAGATAAAAAAAAAAAAAAAAAAAAAAGAGAGAAGAAAAGAATAAAAAGAGGAGGAATAAGCTGGACGAAGTCCAGAGGGGGGAATGGTCTAAAACAGGAATAATGATAGCCTGACCCAGGAAGGAGAAAACTCTCATAACCCAACGCTTCAGTGGTGTAGCATTAACTTAACCTAACATCCCTGGTGAGGAATGAGTGATCGAGTGAACCTAACAATTGGGTAAGTAGAGAGCTATCTTGACAAGCTGACAGATTGGCTAGGTAAAGGAAGGGAAAGGGCCTATTTGGAGGAGTGCAAACTATTGGAATGACCTTAATCTTGTGGGGGCAGATGCCTAAAATTGAAACTAGCTCATGTATATATGTGTTTTGCGTGTTTGTGTGATTTTCTTATATTTCTTAGTTTTTCTTGAGTCTAGGTCTAGGAGTCGGTCAAGAGATAACCTCGCTTGAAATTTGCCTTATTCTTTTTCTTTTCTTGTCTTTATACTTGAGGACAAGTATGGTTTAAGTGTGAGCAGTTTGATAAGGCTAATTTCATGCATCGGTATGTGCAAAGTAATGTTATAATTTGTTGGGTCTAACACATTTCCTAAGCCAGGTGTGTGAAGAAAATGGCTAGATCGAGGAAGTTATGGAGGAGATGGTCTAGCAGGAGAATGGAACGAAATGAGCAGGAATTACGAGGAAATTGGCCTGATAAAGGGAGTCTACAGCTGAGGGCAACAAAGTCATTATCAATACCTCGCTGGACCCACTAAAACGCCTATAAATAGAGAGGAGCATGCAGCGCAAGGGGGAATAGTTTTTACTCTTCTTAGCTCATACATTTACACACACACTTGGGAAAAATTCTGGGGATAATCGTGATAGGGGGGGTACTTTCTAAAGATCTCGAGTTTGGTAACACCGTCCTAGTGAGGGCGAAGATACAATTGTTTTAATTTCAGCTGTTTTTGCTAGTTTCCACCGTCGAACTTCACTTTTGGGAGTCGACTTTGATGTTGATGATGTTTAACTGCTTATCGCTAATGGATCTGAGTTTAGCTGTTTAATTTCAAGTTATTTTGCTTAGATCTCTCTGCTGTTAGCGTAATTCTTAAATTGCTATGTCGATCTCTGCTTATTTCGTTATTGAGGTGTTTGATGTGGAATTTGGTGACAGATCTGTGGTTGATTGAGTGTTCGGAGCTTAAATTTGTAAATCTGACGTGATGGAGAATTTCTTCTGTTTGGAGTCCGTGTCGGACGCTTGGATCCGGAGTGGATTTAGCGTCTGAAGTTGGTTTTGGCGTGTGAAAGAAACAGTAGTTGATAGACTTGTTTTATTTCCTTTGTTTTCTATTTCACTTCGTCTAGGTATGCAGATCTGTTAAGTTCTTCGTTATTTATGCATAGATTTGATTTCAAGTTAGTAGCCCTGTTTTTGATTTGCTTATGTGTTTTCACAAGAAGTTTTATGCGAATTTGGTTGTAGAAGACGATGTCACTGTCAGTTAGTACGAGAGTTAGTTATTTAGCCACTTTTCAGTCGTACTCTGCTTTTTCTTAGATGTGGTCCCACCGTAGAATTATCTCATAGGTCTAGCTGTTAGGTTAAGTTTCTTTCTAATATTCCCAAGTCAAGTTAATTTTAATTTTCCTCAACCCAAGAAAATGCGTGGCAGCAGCCAACACCAAAAATACTCCCAAATCCTTGATTACGAGTCTTACGCATCCTTCTCTGTGGGATCGATCCCTACTTCCCTATACTAGGTTTAGTAAAGTGGTTGAGGGTTTTTGAAGCGGGGAAGTACTTGTGTGTCCGACGACCGGGATTCCGCACAACCTACGAGTTCCTAGACCAAGTGATCTAGTGGACTTGCTGGATCTGGGGAACCTGCCTTATTTGAATATCGCAACACTGCACACACACTACAGTTGTACTGTCACATCCCAAGTAGCTTCAGCGACACACCAAGGCTAGAAACGTTATTGAAAGGGCCTTCGCTGTTCTTAAGATGCGATGGGGAATTTTAAGGAGTGCATCATTTTACCCGATCAAAGTTCAAGTTCGTCTCATTAACTTCATTTTTTTTTCGTGTCTCCTTCTTTTTCTGTCTGCCGCACAGGGAGGTCATCAAACTCAATAGATGATGCCCCAAATATGAAGCTTGTTTGCTACCAATGTGAAAGACCTACTAATTCAGTTGTTTTTCTTCGTTCAGACATTATGATTTGGAACTTTTTTTAATGTACTACTACACTGTGCTGTGTTTGTGGAGACTCTTTCGTTTCTGTGTTATGCATGCAACTTGGAAGCTACCTTCCTATCCTATCTATTTATTTTATCATGTCTTGGTCAATTGATTATTTCAAAATCTCGTCTGATATAGTCATATGGAGTATATCATGAAACACAAATCACAAGTAGAATTATTCAAACACAATTTGATCACCGTGAGAATGGAAAATTCAAATGCCCTCTTTTTTGTTTATTTCTTTCTCAAAAACTCAGTTAGAATAATACCTTTGGAAAGTCATTTTTAAATTCAGAATTACATTCTCAACTCACTAAATTCATAACATTCATTCTTCAACCATAATAATCTGACACATACAATTCATATAGATAACATAAAATCAACGAGTTCACTACGGCCGCCTTTTGGAAATACAAAACACATGACAAAGAAACGACTGGCGGATACTCGCAATCCTAGCACAAACTAGCGATTAATTGACACCAGTAGAGTGGTCTCTTGTACAGGAATCAACTCGAACCTGCATAAATCTCCGACGCGCAGATTTTTTGATCTTGCGAACCACCTCCATCCCCTGCACACCTTCACAACTTCATCTTCAGCCAATACGTACACATAAGTAGGGTCCGAGTCCGAGGAAATTAGTTTGACAGTTTGAATAAGATTATCATCTCGGATGTTAGTTTTCCACCATATCACCGGTAGCATCTAAAAAAATAGATTAAACCACAAGTGATGATTCGATGCAATTCTAGTAAAAACAAATTTATTAAGCAACTCGAAAAAAAAACATTTAGCTTGTACTACCGGTCCACTCTCAAGGTCGGAGGCAAGTAGTACAATAGTAAATGCTGGTAGAGCTGAGATAGGCCTATCGTTATAGTTCGAGTAATTATAGTCATCACTGTCATCACTTTGAGAGTCCGGGGTCCGATAGCCTTGCTCGGCGAACTCTGGTTCGACTAGAGAACCAACACATTAGTTTGTAATTTGAATGATGGTTGTAATTACATGAAATATTTGAATGTTTCGACTTACGATGTATATCAGTCATGGGCATCAATCCGTTCGTCCTAAAGCGCATCACCTTGAATTTGCCTCTTCCGTGATAAGTGAAGACCACGGTATCGCTTCTCTCTATCCGGGTCTGATTGACGAAAACATTCCATCCTCGTTCGAAGTAGCATCTTCTTCCCACTATAGTCACTCCGACCGTCCATGAGGTTCCGTGTGGCATTTCCAGCTCGCACTCGAGAGGCATGTCCGCTCCATGAAGCAAAATCCATTGATTTGGTATCAGCTGCATATGCGATCATTGAAATTTTCAGTAGTTTTTTTTTAAAATCTGGATAAAGAGATTAGGAAAATTAAACACAAAATTAGTAGCTAAATTGGAAAATACCCATCGATCGTCAAAATCATCGAGCTTCGGAGATAGGCAAAATGCGGGGATTACATGGCTGCCATTATGTAACCGAATTAGAACTGGACAATTTTAATATATAAATAAAAACCAAATGCCATTGCCGAAATATACTTACGAAGGGAAGTTCACGGGTGGGATGAGAGCCATTGAATATGCACCGGCAACAGCCTTTGTGAGTGTTGTGTCGTCTTGCCGGTTGTGATCAAACCTTGAGCAAAAGGTGATAATATAAAGACAATGGATCACAATATCATGCTTATTCCTACCCAATGTACAAGGACGGTCCAACCCGTGAATCGAATTGATTGAGCCATTTGTTCACGTTATGCTTCAATATTCTCTTCCAATTTTTGTAGTTGTCACGTGTAGACAACAACTTAGCTGCAAAAAGATGAATTGTTGTCTCAAATCATATTAGTATAGGGTTTAGATTGTATTCTGTTCATGTCTATTTAAAAAAAAAAAGATTTGCTGATAGACAAAACTTTGCTGCATTATAGGGTACAGGGTTTAGATTGTATTCAAACAAGACTTTTTTTTCCTTATTTCATATTTATATATATGGTTTAGATTGTATTAATTCATTATTTTTATGATGCAAAACGTAAATGCAAAAAGTAAAATTATATTTTGTTATGCACTATCGTTAATTCTTATTTTCATATATTTCGTTTCATTTTGCGAAACATTCTAAGTATAAATCTTTGTGTTATTACTTTTTAGTAGTATAATTTTAAATAAAAATAAACCTCAATAAAATAAATCAGTGAAACATCCAACATAATACTAACAACCAGTACACATTGATTAGTTCAATAAAATTAAACTAAAAGCATAAAAGCTCTTCTATACTGATAAGCTCTTCTCCCTCATTCATTCTTTGTCTAATTACCTTTATCTTTTTTTATCCATGCTGTAATTTTTTCAATCTTGTTCACTACTACTTTGTTTCATTCTTTTGTTCAATTTTCTTCCAATTTTGTTCACCACTACTTTGTTTCATTCTTTACAATTTTTCAATTGTTCAATTTTTTAAAAGATGAGTTGTTGAATCAATTAAATCAACATGCAAAAGATGAGTTGTTAAATCAATGAAAACAACATGCAAAAGATGAGTTGTTCACTCAATTAAATGACATGTATATGTACACCTACACAATGCAAAAGATGAGCTATACTTGTTCCACGTGAACAATGCAAAAATGACAAGGATAGTGCTACAATTGCTTGCCAACAAACCCTAACACCTAGGTCTTCAATCTAATATCTCATGTACATTGTACCACCTTGGCAATGCAATGCGATATTGTTGCTTACACTTCAACTCCTCCAGCTGCCCCTATGGTGTACTCCTTATGATAAAAATAGATGCACAATAGGTTTTCATCTATAAAACCTTCCTCCACAATTCCATTCAACACCAACGAAAATGAGCAGCAACATACCATCTCAAGAAACTTTCTTGTACAAAGGAAAATGGACAGCAGAGGTGGACTCCATGCTGTTGTCGGTGATCACCCGATCCAAGATGAAGCAACGATGGAGTGGAACTATCATACCGATACCCATTCTTGAGGAGGCAGTGGCTGCTATAGCCTCTGACACTGATTTAGTGTTCAATTGGCGTGAGTTGTATGAACGTTTTCAATTTTTCGAGGTTCGTTTTCGAACATTCGACCTAGTGGTTCATACTCGTGGCGTTCATTGGAATGTGAATACCAACTTGGTTAATGCCCCTGAACAAGTGTGGAAGGAAATTTACAAGGTAAGTCTACTAATTTGTTAGCCAAATTCATTTCCACATATTCGAACTACAACTTGACAAATGCCCTTTCTTTTTTTTTAAAAAAAAAACAGAGAAATACGCTAGCTGCGGCATACCATCACTATGGTGATCCCGAGTATCATAAGCTCGCCCAGCTTTTTGGTGTTACCGAGCCGAAGAAAGAACCAAATTCCGACAACGACGTCGTCGTCTTATCCGACACAACTGTGCCGATTGTTGGTCAAGAATATCCACCGAGTCCTAGGGGTGGGGAGTATGACCCATCTGGAGCGGCAAGTGAATCCGTGTGCTCCCCGATTCTTCACAATGTAGCACCCCCAAGACGCAAATTGTTTGCTGATGCGTACCAAAATTTGGATAATGAGTCTGGCAATGAAAGTGATCATGTTTTTCTAGCTCCACGAAATAAGAGTGATCTGAAGGGGAAGGCTTCGTCTTTTGACCACTCGAAGTCGCGTTCAAAACCTTTCAACCCGGTTGCATCTCCTCGTGGCAGCTCTTGTGGGTCCAATAGCCCAAACCAGTGGTGGAGAAACAACTTCAAGTAAATTGGATGCATGTACCTGATGAAGAACTATCACCGTAGGTTTGTTAGCTGAAATTAAGAGTGGTTTATCATTATATGTTTGTTTTGTGTTGTAGTTTCTAGGTTTGTTGCCAGAAGACACCACTTGTGGTGTGTGTGATTTGTATTTCGTTTCTTATGTGCTATGAATTTGTATTGAGATGGTTATCTTTTGCTCAAATCCGAAGACCAAGCTCAAGCCCTATTATTGACAATTTATTTTAATTCTTGTATGTTTCTATTAATTTTAAATTTTAAAAAATAGATCAAATTAAAAAATATTAATGCATTAGAAACCGAAAAGTTCAAAATTAAATGCATTATATAATAATTAAAATACTTTAAGAAGATAGAGTGATATGATAAAAAAAATTAAATGGCAAGGATAAAAAAGCTAAAAATTCAAACGTAATAATTATAATGCTTTAAAATATAGTAGAGGATTAATATATATCAAAATACTGAAATATCTAAAACAGTTTGAATCAAACAATAATTCGCAGCACTATCAACAAGTAATATATCTTCCATAAATTTAGTGCATTTTTATGTTGTTGGATAGTAGTTATGTTACTGATTTCTTGTGTTAGCAATAAATAAATAAGTAAATAAATAAATGAAAGTAGTCTGACTTTCTACAAAATGTTTCTATATATGTTAATATCAGTGAAACATTGAAGACAAAAAAATTTAATTAGATCAAGGTGAGTATGAATACAAAATAAGACAGTGATATGTTGATGATGCAAGTAAAAAGAGGGCATGTATGAATGCAAAACAAAGTAATAGAGCAAGGTGATCCGAAACTAACTCCATGTCTTCGAACATAAGTTGTTCAATAGTTTACAAAATATAGCACCTTCTAGAGGATTAGTTCAATAACTACCAACACTCCACCTAAATTAGACATATCCCATGACTGGTCATACCCATCAAAAAATAATAACTACTACTTAAAGTTTGTGCAGACAACCAACTTGTTCCAGAATAAAACATCACATAATAGTGTTCAAATGGGTTAGATGCCGAATGGAGGGTAAAAAGCAAAAAATAGAGCTCCCTCCGATGCATGGGATCACTTGCAATTTACCTATCCATACTTTGCGAGGAAGCAGATCGCATAAGCAAACCTGTCCTCCTCTGGCATCCCAAGGAAGAAGTCAAGACGTTGAACCTTCTCGAGGATGACTTCACCAACATCGAACTTCTGATCTCGAGTCAGAGGGAGACGGCCAAGGACCTCATACACTTCCTTCCGCGCCTTGCTCAAATCAAATTCATAGCCAATTCGAAGAGAGAGACAGTCGAGCCTAACATTTGTATCTTCTTGCATCTTGGCAAGCATCTGTACCAAGCCGTCAATGCTATCATCGTTCTTGCGCTTCTTCCCAGTTCCCATTGAAGATCCTGTTCGCTGAGTACTCTGCCCAGTACTGTCAGCCACACCTTCGGGAGGCACACCTTCGGGAGGCACAGACCCAGTGGGAGTCACAAAGGGATTCTCATCCTCCAGTCCCATCGAGGAGCCATATTCCATGGCTGGTGAGGAGCGCACAGTGTTACGACTGGAGAGAGCGTTGGCCGCGTCCGTCAGCTCCTCTGAAAACGTACCATCAGCACGGTCTTTGCCAAAAATTACTTGCCAATGCTCGAAATACGGCCAACTCTTGTCCCTCATCAAACGTGCATCAGGATCAGCCTATGCATAAACAAACTACACGTCAAAGTACATATAGAAATTGCAAGCAATATAGAATGTAACAAATGCAATATATTCACACCTTAACAATCTGCTCCCACTAATGGTCATCACAATCTATCTTGTAGTCGATGCTGAAGCCCACTCCACTGCGATCAAGCATTCGTACCAACGAGTTGTATAACTTCTTCCAAGCGGTTAATTTGGAGTTGATGTGCGGAGTGCCCTTTATGTCTGTGTTCGGAAACTGCTGCTTCATTGCATTTTCAAGCTGTGTGAGATAACCTGCCCGGAATCCATTGTCAGCTTTCCATCCGGTGACAGAGATCTCCTTCAACCAGACAACTAGCGTTTCCTCCTCCCGTTCAGTCCAGCTCCGGCGTGTGCGGTCACCCTTGGGCTTGTGTCGGCGGCGGCCAAGACATGCATTCACCACTGAAAGGAGACATACAATACATACACAAATGATAATGGAGTCAACGGATGCTGAGGAAAATTTAAGAAACTAAAAAACATTGGCTAACAAAGTAGGCTAATGCTGAATCCTTACTTCGAGTACCCCAACTGTTGTCTCCCAAAGCACAGACTGATGTAATCCAGACATCTTGCTGAAACAATGAAGAACGAATGTAGTCAGATGTATTTGGACAAATAAAAATCATTGGAGTACCTACACTTTGCATATATGAAAAGCTAAATACTACCTAAATAAATCATATTTAGTCAGATGTAATTGGGGATCTATTTGATTCGAATTAACAATTACAAATGACTCGAAGCAAATGCTACCGAAACCAATCATATTTAAGCTTTGAAATCCTCAAATCTGTTTCAAGAATAGTTACACACACCTTTGAAATCATTTCTTCATTTATCTAGGCATCTAATAAATGAAGTTCAATAGCATGTAAGAACAGAACTAAACTCTGCAGAATGCAAGTATAAACAGTGAACAAAACTCTGCAGAACTAAAGATCAACATTTTTTCACCACATCTACAAAGCAACACAGAATCACAGACAAACATAACATATTTACAAAAACGATACCAGAGAAAGTTTGCAATCAGTAAAACAAGAACAAATTGATGAATATCGATCTTGTCATTTTAACAGACCAACATACATTTCAAATCGGCGACTGCAAATAATTGATACTCCCTCCGTCCACGATTAAAAGTCCCATTTCTAAATGGCACGGGTTTTAAGAAATGTTAAGAATAGTGGGTGGAAGAAAGTTAGTGGAATAGGAGTCTCACTTGTATATATTAGTTTTAAATGATATGTGAGTGGAATGAGTTAGTGGAATGTGGGGTCTCTTTACCATTTATGGTAATTATGAACCGGGACTCTTATTCGTGGACGGACCAAAATGGAAAAATGGGACTCTTATTCGTGGACGGAGGGAGTATTTCAATGAGGCCCCAGTTGCAAGCAGAGATAATGGAGATTTTGTATAGAACTCACCTTGAACGGTTGGGAAGGTGGTGTGTGCAGCGCAGACAACCCAGTGAAGGAGGGTGCGGCGCAATTCCAATCTGAATTGAAGCTGGGTATATCTCCAAATATAAATTAGGGCAAACAGGGGTATTTCTGTTAATAGCAGAAAGTTGAATGGGTAATTAAGTCATTTTAATTTTCAATTTGGCAGCCTCATGAAATGCAATATTACAAACCAAACAATAGGCTGAGAAGAGGTTGATTCAATAAAGCACATTTTTTAATGAGTCCATCCCTTTTCAGAAGTAACACTATATGGCAAACCAAACTAACCCAAAATGTTATGTAAATTTATTTTGTGGATTTAGTGGATCGAGGATAAAGTAAAACATAATACTAGTAGAAATAACGACATTCCCAGTGAAAATGTGTGAATTAAAAACAAAAACGTCAGCGTGGAATAAAGGGAGTAGTAAATAAATTAAACTGAAAAGTAGGCTAATATATAGACTCCATAAAATCCCATCCTCGTCACTGCTCACTGCTTACTGCTTACACACTCCCAACCTAACCCCCTCCAATCATCAACTCTTCCGCCGCCGTCCGCCGCCACAATGCAGGCCTCCTTCCTCCTCTCCCCTCCCACTCCCCTCGCCGCCTTCAAAACCCACTCACCCTCCTCCCTCCCCATCAAAACCCCCTCCCCCCTCACCGTCCGCGCCTCCACCACCACCGAAACCGCCGTCCCTCCGCCGCCGCCCGCCGCCGCGACGAAGCTGAACAAGTACAGCTCCAGAATCACCGAGCCGAAGTCGCAGGGCGGCTCTCAGGCGGTCCTCTACGGCGTGGGCCTCTCCGACGACGACCTCAAAAAGCCCCAAATTGGAATCTCCTCCGTCTGGTACGAAGGGAACACCTGCAATATGCATCTTCTGAAGCTCGCTGAGGCGGTGAAGGAGGGCGTGACGGAGGCCGGAATGGTGGGGTTTAGGTTCAACACGATTGGCGTCAGCGACGCTATCTCGATGGGGACGAGGGGGATGTGCTACAGTTTGCAGTCTAGGGATTTGATTGCTGATAGCATAGAGACTGTTATGTCTGCTCAGTGGTATGATGGCAACATTTCCATTCCCGGCTGTGACAAGAATGTAAGAATCAATGCTTTTGGTTTGTGACTTTGTGTTGCTGTTAGGGTTTATTACTTTAATTTGCTTTTCAATTTACTGCATTCTGTAATTCTGTAATTGCAAAAGGTTTTATCATTAGTTCATGTTAACATTGTTTATATCACTTAGGCATAGAGTTGAACTAAAAAATGGATGACAAAATGTATTAAAATGAAAGAGTTGATGGCGTCAAAACATATTAACATGAAACACTAAGCAAAATTTGAACTTTTTGTAACAACGCACTCTGTATGGATAGTGTGCTTACCTTGTTGTTGATAAGCTATTTGTGATTTTGCTTGACTACTACAGATGCCTGGCACTATTATGGCTATGGGACGACTGAACCGCCCTAGCATCATGGTTTATGGTGGTACGATTAAGGTCAGCCTCTAATCCACCCTCTTTGATACATCTCTTTCATTATTCTCTTATTTAGCATGAAAAACTCATTATGTTTAAACTAAGTAGAAGTGTAGTTTGATGACTGCAGTTATGGCCATTTCTTTTCAGTGTTAGTATATCAATAAAAAAATTCCTCGATATTTGGTTAATGTGGTGTTCTTTATTGTTCAATGAAGTTAGGCTAAGATTATGTAGAGTTTGTGGATGAAGAATGACAACTCTGTGCAGTTCTTGTTTCGTACTCTGTGTCCACTATTGGAGTGCTTGTGCCTTGTATCTGAACATCCTTTACGACGCACGTCTTCGTATCTTTGTTTTATATTATACATTTTCATGCTTTTGTTGATGGTGTAACTGTACCTTCTTACTTTGCAAATCATTCGGAGGCACAAAGACATTATTGTGCATTGCTTAAGAAAGACAAATCATAGTAATGTTTGCTTATTCATATAAATATTATTCATGGTATGCAGCCAGGTCATTTTCAAGGTCACACTTACGACATAGTATCTGCCTTCCAGGTATGTCTACATACAATCCTCCCTCCCCTTTTACTTTCCTTCTTCAAGTCACATTTAATAGTTGCTGGCCATGGTTCATACTGTAGGTTTATGGAGAGTATGTGAGTGGGTCAATAAGTGATGAAGAAAGAGTGAATGTACTTCGTAATTCATGTCCTGGAGCTGGGGCTTGTGGTGGGATGTATACTGCAAATACAATGGCTTCAGCGATCGAGGCTATGGGGATGTCTCTTCCTTACAGGTATAAGAATATGATTGACAACTACAAATTCTCTTAACATATGGACTTATATTGGAACTAATTCAATGATATTTCAAATAGTTCGTCAACCCCTGCTGAAGACCCTTTAAAGTTGGATGAATGCCGCCTTGCGGGGAAATATTTGCTAGACTTGATCAAAATGGACTTGAAACCTCAGGATATCATCACTGAAAGATCATTGCGTAATGCAATGGTGATTGTCATGGCACTTGGTGGATCTACAAATGCAGTTTTGCATTTGATTGCCATAGCCAAGTGAGTAGAGTCGTGGATAGTCATTGTTGGCATAAACAATTAATACATCAAAGTATCTCATAGCTAGATTTCCGCAGGTCTGTTGGTGTGGAGTTAACTCTAAACGATTTCCAGAAGGTCAGTGATGCGGTTCCGTTCCTTGCAGATCTTAAACCTAGTGGTAAATATGTGATGGAGGATGTTCACAAGGTATGCTCGATTGGAATAAAAAATCCTTTGTATTTCTTTGTAACCTAATACTGCAACAAGTACGAAAATATCATTGAAACAGATTGGAGGTACACCTGCAATCATTCGTTTTTTGCTGGAACAAGGGTTTTTGGATGGGGATTGTATTACAGGTACTTTCTGAAAAGTTTAATTGATAATGAAAACTATATACTATATTATTGCTTCCAAGATTTTATGATTATTTTGCTCTTTTGTTGTAGTTACGGGCCAAACTTTGGCTGAGAATGCAAAGCTATATCCTTCCCTGCCTGAAAATCAGGTATGTCCAAGCAAAAATGGTATTGCTATTTGTTCTCTTACTTGTACAAATAAAGGCGACATCTTTCATGTTTGATTGCAGCAAATAATTAGACCCCTGTCGAACCCCATCAAAGAAACAGGTCACTTACAGGTATTATATGGCAATCTTGCGCCTGAAGGCTCTGTGGCTAAGATCACTGGGAAAGAGGGGTTGTACTTCTCTGGTAATGTGTTTAATTGACAGTTTCTTTGTTTCTCATTTTCTTTTCATTTCTGTATGGTAAAATTTAATGTTTTCCTCAAATTCTGCTGCAATTATTAAACTCCCAATTTTGGTTTACAGGCCCTGCACTTGTATTTGAAGGAGAGGAATCTATGATTGCAGCTCTCGCTGAAAATTCATCAAGCTTCAAGGTAAAATTATAAAAAAGTGACTTCATCCCTTCTTGGTGTAATTTTGGCTGAGTTCATTAATGTTGATATGAAGAAGAAAAAATAAACTGAAAATGTTTTGTTCAAAATGAGAATGGTTATTTAGATGGTTTAGAAAGAGAAAAAATAGACCGAAATGTTTTGTTCAAAATGAGAATGGTTATTTATTTTGCTGTCTTTATTGTGTTTCAGGGAAAGGTAATCATTATTCGCGGAGAAGGGCCCAAAGGTGGGCCAGGCATGCCCGAAATGTTAACCCCAACGAGTGCTATAATGGGTGCTGGACTTGGCAAGGTTTGAATATTGAATTACGTGTTTGTGCTTGTTTAAACGATGGGTGAGAGAATTTTTCACCTTTGTTTTCTGTTGCTTGTCCCTTCAATTAATCTTCCTTATTTCCTTGTGCATTCAGGAAGTTGCACTACTAACAGATGGGAGGTTTTCTGGAGGTTCACATGGATATGTGGTGGGCCATATATGTCCCGAGGCACAGGTTTGTTTATCTATTTACGTTCTTGCACGTCACCCTTGAAATTGCCATGGAATTTGTGAACAGTATGCTGTATTCTCATAACACATCTCTATTCATTATTTCAGGAAGGTGGTCCCATTGGTCTGGTTGAGAACGGAGATGTGATCACCATAGATATCGAGAAGAAGAGAATGGATGTAGACCTAACAGAGGCAGAGTTGAACGAACGCAGAAAGAAGTGGACACCACCACCTTACAGAGCCACCAAAGGAGTTCTGTACAAGGTATTCTAAAGAGAGTCGAAAGTTTCTAAAGGTCTTTCGAATTCAACTTCATCTGATTTCCCACTACTTTTCTTGTTTTCAGTATATCAAAAATGTACAATCGGCCTCAAATGGATGCGTGACTGATGAGTAGAAAGGAAGGGCCAAGGCATAGTGAGCTCATCGGGTATCTTCCTTGCCTGCCTAGGATATCTGAATCTGCTCTGTTACTTGAATGTCTTTTCTTGAATAAACCTCCTGCCCCAGTTTTGGTTAGGTTTAGCCCTGTCGATTTCTATCATGTTGTAAGATTCCGTGGTTGTTGTCTAGCCAACAGTGTGAAGGTGTATAGTAGGGAGCAGAGCTCCAATCTTGTTTAATGTATTGTGTTGGCCATTAGTTTGAGGATGAGGTTTTAGTGGACTGAGTAACTTATCATTATTTTGATGTTGGATAATCATTTATGGAGACATTTTTTATCTTAGGATTTACTATTGTTTATCTTTCTTGATTTTGATGTTAGATCATTGCAAAATCGTTAAAAGAAAGGAGTAAGAAAATATGGATCGGCAATCAATAAATGTAGTTCTAAATAAAAATGTGAACACGTTTATGTAATTTTCACTTTATTATGATCTTATTGACATTCTATTTATTGAATACTAGATTTTGCTTGTTTCCGAGACTTAAATACAAAATTTATTTTTATGAATGCACGAGTTTAAGTTATTTTTTTTATCTTTCTTAAAATTCCTTTGAAATTTGAAATGCCATTATGCATAATTTTATTACATCGTTAATTTACCAGTATTTTTTCCAAAGGTTACGTAAATATTAAATGAATATTCATGAATTTTCTGAATTTAAGTTTTTTATACAATATACTCCACCTTTTGTGAAAAAAATGTCTCATTTTGCTATTTTGTATGTCTGCAATTTATAATCTTATTTGCTTTTTTCTATTTTAAATAAACTACAACAAAGTGCTATTAACCAAAAATTAATAAGTAGAGTACATAAAATTATTTTGGGCCCAAATGGGATTTTTGGGCCTAGTAAAGCCCATAACAGTTCTATTCAGCAATACATGAAAAAGGAAAAATATTTTGATTTAGTGTAAGGGTCGCACTATCGTCTTCTCCACTATTTATTTTTTTTAAAAAATATTTTGAAAAAACCCTCGTAAAATTCCCCAAGCATTTGTTCATGTCTTCTAACAATCCATCGCAGCTCCTCCCATCAGGTCAGTTTCCATATGTGTTCAATTTATCCCCTGATTTGTATGAGCATATTTTGCAGTTAAATGTTCTCGAAGCATTTTTGTGGGTTTTAATTTTTTGATCCTTGCGCTTCAGAGTTGATTGACCGATGCATCGGGTCGAAAATATGGGTGATAATGAAGGGAGACAAGGAGCTGGTGGGTACCCTCCGCGGCTTCGATGTGTATGTTAATATGGTGTTGGAAGATGTTACTGAATAGTAAGTCTGTTGGTGTTAATAATGCTGTTGCTCAATTTGATTTTGATGGATTAGATAGGAATTACTGGATTTGGTTGCTTGTAGAATGTGCATTTTGATAATTTTTTATGCGTTGATATAAACGTGGAGCTGCTGTTTCATGCCTTAATTTTTAATACTTGGCTCACAAGGGCTTTGTGGAGTAGTACTCCTAGTTTATATGATTGACAAATGAAATATTAAAAAAAATGCTAGAAGTTGTGATTTATGTGATCATATCAGTTAGGATTTTCTGTTACAGTTAGAAGACCATGCTGCTATTTGAAAGTATAGAAGGTTTTTTCGAGCATCTAGTTGTGCCATAGGTAATTTTTATTGTCTTAGCTGCACAGTCATTTGGTAGTTGGTATGTGCTTGAAAATATTAGTTTTGGAACGTATAGAGAAGAAACAGACTACCCCGGTGTATGTTATGATTTAGGGCCGTTTATCGGTTTATGCATATTCATGAAGTCATGGTTGAGTATTTTTATCCCTGTTGATAGGATTTCTCCAGTCCCATCCTTTCAATGGGATATGAATAAAGCAAAATTAGCTCAAAAGATAGAATTTATCAGCCCTTCGGATATACCAAAAGTTCCAGACATCTAAGTAAACTTCTATCTAGGCTAATCCTCATAAGTTAGATCTCCCTTAACCGTAGATTTATTTACCTGAAGTTAGTAATACTGTTTTTTGATGTCCTTTCTGTCTCTGATGCTTTGACTCTTCTATCTGTGATGGTTTTAAAGTGGGATCCTTGTTTTAGTAAATTTAAATTGGAATTTAAATGATTTTCTTGATGACCATTTTGACTATATCAATGTGCAATGCATAAGTACTCGATTATGAAGACACAGTTCAGGTCTTTATATTCTCGTTTTTTGTATGTGATGGCTAGTTACTATGGAAGGTTGTTCGTCTAAACTTTTTCGGTTAGCTATTGATCTGTTTGCAAACGTGTCAATTGTTGCATCATTCTAGATGCTCCTGTATACATATTAGTTGTGCTGTGTTTTTTTCTTAACCAAGTAGGTTAATTTCAGTGAGATCACTTCTGAAGGACGCCGTATTACAAAACTTGACCAAATCTTGCTCAACGGCAACAACATTGCCATAGTAAGTCCGCCACGCCTGTTGAACATTTCTTCCGAATCCCATCTCTTGCATTTCATTTCTTATTCTTTCAATAAATTGAGGGCTTGTTCTTTCGTTGAATACAGTTGGTTCCTGGTGGCTCACCTGACCCAGAATGAGATGGCAGTCCGGCTCCTGCTGTCATGTGTTTGATGATCTGCTTCTGTTTGAAAAGAAGCCGTATAACCTCTAGTAGATCAATTTGAATTTTGTAAAACAAGACTAATGGTATGAAACAGTGCATTAGTTTGATGTAGTGGTCATATGGGATAGTCTCTATTGTTCAATATCTGAAAATTCCATTCTGATTTCCTATGCTGAATCTTGTTCTACTTCTATGTCTTTTACCAATGTTTGCAGAATATGTTCATATTTTAAAAATTTAGGGCAAATTAAATCATGAAAGCTAAATCAATTTTGCTTTGTCCCGTGACTTTGAAAATTAGGTATAAAAGCATGATACTCTACTAGTATTTGTTTTGAATTATCCTTAAATTGCATCTGATAAGGGTGAAGGCCTGAAGGGTGAAACTGTAGTATAAAGTTATGGACATTAGTTGCGTTACTTGCCAATAAATTAAGCAATGTTGTCTATTTATAAAACGTTTGGCTGATAAACAAAAACAATATATTACACGCATCGCAAGTGATTAGGATTTTCACCGTGAATATTTATGAATAAATTCAAATTTCATGATTTTTTTTGCAATTTATCTTAAATTTCATATACTACTAAGGGCATCCGCAATGGTGCGGACGATGTGTTAACCCATCGTCCGCGCCTGATCGCGGAGGATACCCCATCGTCCGTCGCATCGTCCACCACTGTGGACGACGCGGACGATGCGACGCGTTTCCATTTTTTATTTTATTTTATTAAATTTTCAAAACCTATATGTTCCTCTCATTTTCACTTCATTTTTCACTCACTTCACTCTCAAATTCACACTATATTTATTACATTTCAAGCAAAATGGATTCGGGAGATTATCCTTATAGTCCGATGTTTGGTAGTGTGCGATGGCCGGGTACAAAACCCGACGAATACCGACCATTCGACACCAATGCCGAGTACGATCCCGACTTCAGCACCGACTCGTACGGGCTGTCCGACATGGAGCCTTCTCCCCACCGCCCCTCCGCAGCCGCGTCTGGGTCCGCCACCAAGAAGAAGCGGATCAAGGCACGAGCCCAGAAGTTGCCTTCAACGGAGGTGTGTGAAGAGTTCACCCCGGGAAGGACGAACTACTCCGACACCAAATCCATCGTCTTGACGAGATGTTGGATTGATGTTTCAGAGGATCCGGTGTACGCCAACAACCAGAAGGTGACTGCATATTGGGAGCGCATCGCCGAGAAATACAACGAGGCCAAGCCGGCGTAAGCCTACAAGCGCCACAGGGAGCAGCTCTGCAAGCACTGGGTTCAAATAAAGAAGCAGGTAAATTTGTTCGTGGGGGAGTACGAGAAGTGCGAGAGGGAGCAGGACAGTGGCGAGAGTCTCGCGGATGTGCGGGACAAAGCGATGCAGTCGTACATTTCATTGTACGACGATTTCAAGCATTACCAGTGGTGTGATTCCCCCATCGACGGCGGCGAGGAGGAGGGCGTCGAAGCGCACCTTCGCTGATTATACAAGTAGCGATAGCGGCACGTCTCCAATGGACCTCAACAATCCGGTGTTCGAGGATGAGAGTTCCGGCACACCGATGTCCTCCCGGCGTCAAGGCTGCCAAGGGCAAGGGCAAGGCCACATCCTCCTCCGCCGCGCCGCCTGACCAGGCCCCGTCGCCGACCCCAAGTCCGACGCCGTCCGCGACTTCGACTGCGGCCCATGCCTACTCGGATTTGGCGGCCTCCTCCGACTACAGGACGTTGTTGGACGCGCACACCGCCCTCATGCAGGCGACCAACCCGGCTCAAATCGAAGGCATCCAGTGGATGATCGATGGCCTCAACCGCAAGTTGGGACTATTCTAGACTAGCTTCCTTTTTTTTGTATTTAGTGCTTTTTTTTTATTTCTTAATTTGTAACTTTTTTTTAATTAAGTAAATTTAGAATTTCCCTTTAATTGTGTTGTTTTTATATGTTTATTTTTATTTACATTTGCAAACATAAAAATATAAATACAAAATAGAAGTAAAATGCTTAGGGCGTCGCTTAGGGTGGGCTATAGTCCGCCCCACTGCAGGTGGAATAAGAGAAGGATAAAATACTGACATGGTGGTGCACAGGGCGTCGCTTAGAACGTCCCACCGTTAGACGCCCTGAGTTCTTGATTTGCCGTTGCAATAGGTTAGAGTAATTTTGTTTTGGTCATATTCAAATGTAAGTACTCTCTGTCCAGGAATAAAATTAGGCCTGCTTATTCGGCCGGTTCTGATTCTAACCGGACCGGTTGACCGGTTAACCGGTTTTAAATTTTCATAAATTCAAGAACCGGAACCGGAACTGGAACCGATCGGTTCCAGTTTAGAACTGGCCGGTTAAGAACCGGTCAATTCCGGTTCCGAACCGGAACCGATGTGTAATTTTAATCCGAATTTATTTATAATTTTAAATAGTTCAATACTAAAAAATAATAATCCAACATCTAGAATTATAACAAATAATACCTAAAAATTTAAATAAATACACAAAATACAAACCAACAATACAATAATATTCATATATGGATAAGAGTGATGCCAAGTGTAGTAGGTCGGGTCGGACTAGTTTATGCTAGCAATTTTTTACTAATACAAAAATAGGAGTTCTAAACTTTAGCAATTTTTTTTTAAAAAATGAGTTTTAAAATTGAAATTTCATTTTCCCTTTTTTGGCTAAACATAGTATTCATTGGAATTTCCAATACTAATTGATATTGTTGTGGCTATTTAGTTTATACCGGAACACTTAATAAATTATTCACAAATATGATAAAATCGTATGTTAAATGAATTGTTACATAAATTTATAATAATTATATCATATGAAATGATATTGTATTTGTATAAGTTCTTTTGAAAACTAAAAACAAACTTATGATGTTCTACTCATTGTAGTTAGTTCATAAAAAATGGATTAGGGAAATAATTATAGATTCAAAGTATCACAGATTAAACATTTAAATCTAAAAATCACTCAATGTTTCAAAGTATTTTACTTTAATTCAAAATTAATTCAATAAATTAGATTTTTTAGTATATTAAATTATAAAAAAAATAAAATTGAATTATAATCCGGTTCCCGGTTAGGAACCGGTCGGTTCCGGTTCGGAACCGGAACCGGTGTTATTTAAAAAGTTGGAACCGGTACCGGAACCGGAACCGGATTTTCCGATTCCGGTTCCTCAATTAACCGGTCGGTTCCGATTCCGATTCCGGTTAATCGAGAACCGGAGAACCGTTTAAGCACCCCTAAATAAAATAATTCATGTATTCGTGCAACATACAATTTGTCATCTTCCTCCCTTCCACAATTTGTCATATTCCAATGTAAGTTATTGAAATTTTCGCAACAATTTAATTTAGATTGTACCTTTACCCAAGTTTATAAAATCAATTCTAAAAAATTCTTTTTTTTTTTTGCAACCACATAAGATCAATTCAAAAAAAATTCTAACCATGTTAACATTACTCTCTGCCGTTCTAAAATAACGTCACAATATTTTCTTTTTGTTTATCTAAAAAAGTGCTATATTTCCATTTATTTTAAAGTAAATACTGTACATTTATCTTTTTCTCTAATCATAATTATTTCAATTAACTTTTTTTTATTTCATTTCACTTTTATTTTTGATAAATAAACATTACATTTCAATAACTTATTACACTCATTTAAATCATATTATTATAAAATTATTACTTATAAAAGTAGATCCATGTTTACAAATTTTTTGATGCACATTTTATTCTACCGAATTAAACAATTTCTTAAAATTGTCTCGAACCAATAAAAAAGAAGGGATATCATAAAGTTTTTCAAAAAATAAAATAAAATAAATTCCCCCCCAAACTTTATTGACATACAATAATATCACGAACTTAAATAGTTGTTGAATTTTTTCTATCATCGACAATCCGACTACATTTCATTTATTATTACTATATAAGATGTGATTATCACACTGAAAAATGATAGGGATGCTTAAGAAGCCAAATATGATTATTCATCTTATTACTGGTAAAAAAACAGCCAAATATGATTATTCATCTTATTACTGGTAAAAAAACTTCAGCAACTATCAAGTTTTGTGATAGTATTACCAAGTAAGCCTGTAAATTCGGGTATCCGCTTGTATCTAAACTCGAAAATTCAGGTACCCGAATCCAAAATTTCAAAAATATCATACCCAATAACCGACCCGTATGTGAATCCGAGTACCCTAATACTCGACGCGGGTACCCAAACCTAACTAATCGGGTACCAATAAACCCGAAACTAGTATTTCATTTATCTTTTATATAAATTATATTGTGATAAGAATAGAAATTATTAAAAATAACACAATAATACTATTTATTGACTATTATTAAAAGTCTAAACTTCAATTATAATGCTTTAGCTTTCTCTGGATTGTGATTCTATGACTCTCTATATATATAGATATATAATATTAGATATTAGACAAATAGGCACTACTTAATTTTAAAATAAAGAAATTTTTGGTATAAATCTACACGTAATTAGATAAATTTACTCTAGATTTACCATACTGGCCCTATACTAAATAAAAATATTTATCACATAATTAATCGGGTATTAGTCAGGTACCCTAATATGGGTTTCAGGTACTCTAAACCCGAAAAATCCTAACATTAACTACCCAAACCCGTACCCGAACCCATAATTTTGGGTTTCGGATACCCAAAACCCGTCGGATATTGGGTCTGGGTCGGGTATACCCGAAACCCGCGGACTAAATTTGCAGGCCTATTACCAAGTTTAAAATTTGTGACAAAAATTAGTACCACCAAATTAGTAATACCAAGATAGAGAATTATATATGGACATTTCTAATTGTTTGATATCATAGTTAAGCTTAACTCAAAGCTCAATATAAGACCAGTGCCCTATCTAATCTTACCAAAATTATAATATTAATCTTGTTTATGTATATCACCAATTTGTCAAGTTAAGCCATATTATTTAATATACAATACAAATTTAGATAATTTATTTTTTATCAAACAACAACGGAAAAAAATCATATCTTTGCATATCTTGAGAACCCCGTATTTCTTATCTTGTTTTACATATCTTCTCATATCCCATATTTTGTATCAAACAAATCTTTAATATTTTTGAATTACTATACTATTGAATAGATCCAACCCAAAATTTAGGATCCGACCCGTACGAATCCGAATCGATATCTCTGCAACTTTTTTGGAAGATTGGAAAAGAGGGTGGAAATTTTGGAAATGGCGTTGATGCTGTTTTGATTGATTATCAATAGCCTTACACTTGACTTTCCTGTTGCCATTCTCTTCTCATAAAGCTCGCTGGAGTTTCCGGAGATTTCACGCAAGAGAAAGGTGAAATCATACCTCCGATTTTTAACATCTCTCATCAATTGAAATTCAGATTTTGGAAGGTGACTTATTCTATATTGATTTTGTTATTTCCCCTTCTTATCCGAACCCTAAAGGTAATGAACGGTCTGCGCTTTCTCAATTTTAGCCCTTTTTTCGTTAAATTCTAGATTTTTATTGTGCCTAGTGTGTTTTTTTTATTTGTATAAGCGATTTTGTTTTTTGTGTTTTCGAAGTATGCTTTTCTTCTTGTTAGTTACGGTAGTCTGTGTATATGAAATAAACTAGGTTTTGATACCAAAACTTTGATTAAGGCTCTGCCTGTTTATGTTTTACCATTTTTAATGACCTCGTGAGTCGTTTATTCCACGAACTTGGCTACAGGTTTTTTGTATTACATGATCATTAGTGGTTAATTATAGTAAATCTGTGAGATTTACTATTTGATGTCTATTAGGTGATGCTTGAATATCAGTGTTTATGATGTCGACTTTTCCGAGAACGTGTTGGGTATTGTTTGTTGGATACATACTGATATTATGTAACTGGTGCATTGCAAAATATTTGAATCAGCTTTTTTTTTGTTGTGCAGAAAATGGATCATATGGACATCGATGAGATACTTGAGGTTCCCGACACTCCTGATAGATTAGCTAAAAATGGAGCCAATGGGAAAAATGGTGCTAAAACTGAAAATCAGCGGTCATCAATGCCCCATCGTGAGCTGATGTTTCCTGAAGAGGGTTCTAGAGATCAGCCAATGATCATTGACAGTGGAAGCCGAGGGTTGTCCTTCCGTCCTCCAAAACGTCCTAGCATTCCCAAGAATTCTCAGTTCCCCAATACGTCTATGTCCATTTCCTTGGAAAGTTCAACATCATCTAGAAACAGTAACCTATACAGAAAAGGTGTGGCTGAGAAGAAACCCGGTTACCCGACCCATGATTCCATGCATAAACGTATGGAATCCGTGAGACCATCACATCCTTCAAAATCTTCCTCATCTTTTCATGATGATGACATCTTAGAGCTATCAGAGTGGAGTTTGCATCGACCTGCTCGTAAGAATGCTTCCCCAAGTGCTATACCTGGAAACAATCAAACTGACTTCCAAAAGAGATCAGATTTACCTAATGGAACTTCTTCAAATGACCTATCAAATTTGACGAACATATGCTGCAATGGCAGTGAGGAGAAAAAGAAACCTAGCAGAGGTGGTCTGGGTATTAATTTGGGTGAAAGAGTAGGGTCTGTTGGTATTAATAAGAAAAAAACTGAGAATGGTGGTATTTCTTCTGATCCTATTGCGCTGCCTAGAGTAAGTAAGCAAAAGAGGTTGGTAAGAAATGGGTGTATATCTCCCAATAACATAGCTAAGGCTAAACAGTTGGTTGGCAATGGTGTTAACAGCTCTGTAGCTGTTGGACATAATACTGGCCCTGTAGCTATTGATCATAATATTGGCTCTAGGTCATCTAATCCTGTACCCGTTTCAATTGATATAAGGGATTTGGTTGCTGAAGATGATTATTCTAACTCACGAAAGGGAAAAGGGGTGATAAGTCACCCTTGTTCGTCCAGGAGACTTGATTTGGAAACCAAGGATTTGCTTGGCAGGTATTCTACTAAACTATGGAGTTAGTGGAACATTGAATATGTTGTGAACTTCATATAATGCTCTAATGAGTTTTGAAGACTCTTTCAACATAGATCTGTTTGAAGTTGTTTGGCCATGGAAAACTATAACTAAATAACCGAGTTGAATTTATAAACTTGCAGGAACTCTGTGAATCCCAGTGAGAAGGCTGTAGAATCAGTTGATTACAATGGCGACGCAGGTAAAAGCATTGAAGAATCAGCTGGATGGAGGAGTACGCGTAATCGGCTTAGAGGAATGAATGATATATCATCCAATGATAAGGAAAAAATTTTGAATAAGGAGTGGGTGACTCCAAGATTGTCGATTCAGCAACATGAGACTAGATCAGATAGAAGAGGAAAAGGCATAAATCTTGCTAATTGTGACAATGACTCAAGTTTCATCTCGTCCGAGCATTTTCATGCTCAATCTGTAAAGGAATCAGTATCCCATCCTAGAGCTCGACTGGGACAACTAAATAGGCCTCGTTCTGCTGCAGGCATGCTTATTAAAAGGCAGAAGCAGGGATCTGGCTTCAGCGGTTCTGGTGAATGTTCCACATCAGTCTCCGACAATCTAGATTTTGTTTCGCTTAGTTCACCTGCAGAAGCAGCCAATTTGAGATCTTCTAGTAATGCAAACATGCCTCCAGTTATTGAGGTTGATGAATCTTCTCCTCAACCGCCGCATGATACCAGAGATGACAATGCTAGGGCAAGACAGCTAGAAGCAGATGAACTTATGGCTCGTCAACTTCAAGAACAACTTTATAATGAAATGCCTGCGTTTGGATTTCAAGAGGTTTGTTCCCATCTATATTTATTAACCTTTCAATTGTTTTATACTTGTTTCCACATGAATCTATGATCAGATAGTATATTTCGTGCTTCTTCTCATGCAATTCCAACTCAATGGCAGACTGATGAGCATGTAGCACTGGCCTTGCAGCAACAGGAAGGTCCGAGCCATGGTCATTCTCGAGGAAGGGCGCCAGTGTTCGATGTAGTGAGTTTCCGTGTTCTTATGTCATGTGACACTGCAGGGCCTACAGTATTTTTAAATGTCTCCTTTATGTTCTCTTGATATGTGCTATGTGATATCTATATGTTTTGCACTATCATCTGGATTAATGAGTTGCCCAGAGGTAAAAGTGGATGGGGCACATTTTGTCATCTTCAGTTACATAGAAAAATGCTTCTTTGAGTGCACTGAGTATGACCCAAGGTTGTCAAAACCATAAAACACGCTCGTCACAAAGAGGTTCCCCATCTCTTTTTTTCCTTACATTTTATTGACATATATACCGAAGAAAGAAACCTTTTTCAAGAACTATAGTTGAAGAAACACAATTGACTGCATGCTTAGAAATAAATAGATCATTATGTAATGGCTCTAATTCCTTTGATTATTAAAATAACACTCAATTGCAGAAAATGAAATTCAGATATCTTAGTGATGCCCATTTCCTGATTGAACATGGTTTGATCCAATTCATTTTCAAGGATTGTCCCAATGGACTTCTTTCATACTCCCTTCGTCTCCTGAAAATAGGAACTTTTAACACAACACGAGTTTTAATGCAAAATTGGGAAAGTAAGAGTGACGTAGAAAGAAAAGTGTGTTTGTGGAAAATGGGTCCCACCTTATTAGATAGAGAAATTTTTTAAATACTAGAAAGTTTCTATTTTTAGGGGACAGACTAAAAAAGAAAGAGCTTTTATTTTTAAGGGACGGAGGGAGTAAATTTTTTTTTTTCCTGATCAGGTGTCTTATACACTTCTATTCTACACATTCTTCACCATGTCCACGAAATTGTGATAATTATGAAAGCGTAAGAATAGTTTGATTTATCTTCTGAATTGTGTTGCTAAATAATTTGCACGCTTTTGCGCAGAGATCAATGTACAACGTGCATAGACCATCTGCTTCTCGGTCTTCTTCAAATGCTCCTCGAAGAGGATATGTGGCTCGATCTCCACCATCAGGAAGAATTACAAGGCAAAGAGGTCGTTTTCCCGGGCAACCCCGGACCTTATCATCTTCGCGGCGGGGAAACTCCATATTTCCTCCAGACATGGATATTGACATGGTACTAGCCTTCATCATCTCTCTTTCAATTTTTTGTCACTTTTTAATAACCTTCTAGCCTGCATGGTACTAGCCTGCATGTAGATTTGTTTGTCGTTTCATTAGCTAATATGTAATAACCTTCTAACCAAGTGTCTCCCTTGCTGCATTCTGATTTCTGCCAACATATAAAAACGGATGCTGTTGAGAATTTGTGTATATGATGAAATGGATGATGTTTGCCGTATTTCTTTTTGCTCCTCTCTGTTACCTAGGACTGAGGGATGAATTAAGTAGCTCATTCTGTTGATGCTCATCTATGATGTGAATTGTTGGTAGTTTCTTGAGGTATATTTTGTCTTCTTTTCTGCAGAGAATGGAAATACTCGGAGCGCTAGAAGAGTTCAGTGACATGAGAATGAATGCCAGCAGCATCCTTCACTCCAACCGTGATTTCAATGAGTAAGACTTAATCTGAACACTCGGCTTAGTCTAGAGTCTACATGCAATCTTGTTTGTGCTAAGCTTTAGGAAGCTAAACTTTATTTTTTAAAGTAAACGCTGGAAATCCTGGAATAGCACCATTCCTTCGTTTCATTACTTGGTACTCCATGTTGTCGGACTTCTATAGCACCATTCCTTCGTTTCATTACTTGGTACTCCATGTTGTCGGACTTCAATGCATGGTGATCTTTTTTAAACATATGTCCTCAACTGTGCTGATTTTACTCAAAATCCCTCGCATATTTAAAAATGTCATAACTAAAACAAATGTTCAAAAATCTCTGATGTTGCAAATATAATGAGTAAGTAAAGTAAAATCGAATAGCTGGAGGGACACTGGGACTGGGGGAAAGGAAATCATGATTGTTGTTTGTTTTGGGATCTGTGACAATCGAGAACAAGCAAAGTTTTTGCATATTAAACTTTTAACTCATGTATAAAACCAAACAATTAACCCTATGTTTGACATGACTTTGTACAATTTTTCAGGAACGATTATGAAATGTTGCTGGCTCTTGATGACAATAACAGTCAAGGTGGTGCATCTGGTCATCAGATTAATGGCCTTCCACAATCAACTGTTCAGGCAAGCTTCCTAAAATTGGCCCTAATCTGTAAATCATGTGTTAAATGTGCAATCTTCATGGAATCCTCTGGCTTACTTTTTTGATCCATTCATGCAGACTGATCACGAAGAAGCCTGTGCAGTCTGCCTCGAGACTCCAACTACCGGAGAGAAAATCCGCCACCTCCCTTGTTTGCACAAATTTCACAAAGATGTAAGAACACATTTAAACTTTACATACTACAGCAACCCCCCCCCCCCCCCCCCTATCTAATTTGTGCACAAGGAGTTCAATTATAGTATTATTACCTAATGACCTTAATAGTGGCTAACATGTGACTTTCCGGGATATCAGTGTATTGATCCGTGGCTGAGGAGGAGATCATCTTGTCCAGTTTGCAAGTCATCCATAACATGATGTGCTCGTCTTTGTCTTTTTGCAAGTGGAACCTGGCTCTTTTGTGTGAGTCGATATCCATGTTTTAAAGTATGTAGCATTTCTGGGGTGAAAATGCTGGAGGTTTTGAAGAACCACATATGATTGACGTTGACGTGTTTTTTGGGTGCTGAATTTGCATCAACATAAAGAACATGTTTACACACTATTGATTATTCATGATAAATCTTAATGAAAGTGCTAGTTTCTTTGAACATATACGTGCTTGGGTTTCGATTAGAGTGGTTGGATATGGAGTAGTTATGAATTTTATCCAATTTAATATATGAATGAACTTAAAAAATGGTCCCTAGACTATGGGTTTATCTTGAAAATAGTCTCTGGACTTTAAAAATATCACCAGTAGTCTCTGGACTAAGGGTTTATATAAAAAATGGTCTTTTTGTATTGTTTTGAGATAAAAATGCCCTTTTGAGGGGTTTTGAGGTTTGAGCAATTTGGTCTTTTTACACTTTTAACATTTTAAATCTGATATTATTTCAGTTATGTACTAAATCTGATATTATTTCAAAATTATCATTCTTCTTCCCTTTTGTCATCCTTCACTTTGTTTATTTATTTCAATATTAGATTTAATTTTACAAAATTAAATTTTAAATTTTAATTTTTAAATATCAATAAATTTTTTTAATTATAAAAATTAATAAACAACAAAAATTAATAGTCATAATCAATATTTGATAGTGTCTAATATTTAATCAATAAAATATGACAATGCCTTAGTTTTAATTAATATTTAATAGCTTTAATCATAAATAGATCATATAACACGATTTATTCTAAAATAAATATGCATCTAATGTAAGACTAATATAATTTTCGTTTATTAATTTGAAAACAATCAAAATGACTAGAATGTTTCAACAAAAATACTCCTATATAAAAATTTTAGTCAACTCTATAATGTTCAATCATAAGCAATTATAACAACCGAACGAAGGCAAAATAGAATAGCTCTTATTTTTCCATCATGATTAATATTATTTTTCTATACTTCTTCAATTCAGCCGAATATTATATTAAAGAGTGAACTACAAAAATAGTCCCTGAACTATGCGTTTATCTCGCCAATGAACCCTGGACTTTAAAAATATCCCCAGACAACCCTGGACTAAGCGTTTATCTCGAAAATGGCCCTTTTTCACTGTTTTGTGACGAAAATACCCTTTTAGGGGTTTTTGGAGGGTTTTTAGGGCAATTTGGTCTTTTTACATTTTAAATCTGATATTATTTCAAAATTATCATTCTTCTTCCCTTTTGTCATCCTTCACTTTGTTTCTTTATTTCAATATTAGATTTAATTTTATAAAATTAAATTTTAAAATTCTATTTTTAAATATCAATAAATTTTTTTAATTATTAAAATTACTATTAAATAAAAAATTAATAGTTTTAATCAATATTTGATAGTGTCTAATATTTAATTAATAAGGTACGACAACGCCTTAGTTTTAATCAATATTTAATAGTTTTAATCATAAATAGATCATATAACACGATTTAGTCAACTTCATAATATTTTTAGTCAAATTCTCCTATACATTAAATGCATATTTATTTCGGAATAAATCGTGTTATATGATCTGTTTACGATTAAAACTATTAAATATTGATTAAATCTAAGGTGTCGTTGTACCTTATTGATTAAATATTAGACACTATCAAATATTGCTTAAAATTATTAATTTGTTATTTAATAGTAATTTTAATGATTAAAAAAATTATTGACATTTAAAATTAAATTTAAAATTTAATTTTATAAAATTAAATCTAATATTGAAATAAAGAAACAAAGTGAAGGATGAAAAAAGGGAAGAAGAATGATAATTTTGAAATAATATCAGATTTAGTACATAACTAAAATAATATCAAATTTAAAATGTAAAAAGATCAAATTGCCCAAATCCTCCAAAACCCCCTAAAAGGATATTTTTGTCACGAAACAGTGAAAAAATGGTCATTTTCGAGATGAACGCTTAGTCCAGGGTTGTTTGGGGATATTTTTAAAGTCCAGGGTTCATTGGCGAGATAAACGCATAGTTCAGGAACTATTTTTGTAGTTCACTCTATATTAAATAACAAAAATTAATAATTTTAACCAATATTTATAGTGTCCATGAATTAATAGTTTTGATTAAAAAAATTTATTGATATTTAAAAATTAAAATTTAAAATATAATTTTATAAATTAAATCTAATATTGAAATAAAGAAACAAAGTGAAGGATGACAAAAGGGAAGAAGAATGATAATTTTGAAATAATATCAGATTTAGTATATAACTGAAATAATATCAAATTTAAAATGTTAAAAGTGTAAAAACACCAAATTGCCCAAACCCCCAAAACCCCTCAAAAGGGCATTTTCGTCTCGAAACAGTGCAAAATGACCGTTTTTTATATTAACCCTTAGTCCAGGGACTATTGGTGATATTTTTAAAATCCAGGGATCATTTTCGAGATAAATTCATAGTCCATGAACCATTTTTTAAGTTCACTCTTAATATATTCCCTTACAAATGTTCCATTTTATCATTTTGCGATATTTATTGTTTAAAATTCATTTCTATTTTTCATTTTGGGAAAGTGAAACCCACGTTCTATTAAATCATTATAATCACATTTTATTATTCCTAAATAAAAAGTATTCTCTTCATTATGTAAAAATAGCATATCTTGAATGACACAAGCACAATTGATTTAGTAGGAAAGATAGAAAGAGAAGGTCCATCTTAGCGATAAAGAAGATCCACTTTTGACTTTACCAAAGAGAAAAATAGTTTAAAAATAAAATTAACTAATTTTATGGAATAAACTTAAATAGCAAAAACTAGTTCATTTTTATGAAACAAAATAGTAGTACTATCTAATAGAGAAATCCATGTTTTACTAATTTTTTCTACCAAATGTTTTCACTGTTCTTTAAAATCCGCACTTAGGTCAAAATGATACAGTTCAAATCATAATGCACGGAGGGACTAGATATTAACATACTCCCTAAACTCTCTACCCTTTATAACTTAACCAGTGAGTGAGAATTGTGTTGCAAAATAGCAGATTTTACCAAAAACACCCATAATCATTTTCTCAACAACCTTTACGATCATAGCGTAAACGACTTGGACGCGTAAACATGAGCATTCATTTGTAGAAATAATTAAATCTGGACGAAATACAAGACACATATTCAAAGATGAATTCTAAATGCTTTACTTAAGAAGTTCTTGTGTAGATCTGGACATAGCTTAGCACTATGAATTTTATCGCCGCGGCCGTATTGATCTCTGAAAGAGATGCAACATTATCGGAATTTATTTTGTGAAGCTGACTTCAAGTTTAGAGTGTATCCTTCGACAGGAAATTATGGTTCTTCACGGTACGAGTGTTGCAAAGCTCATCACACGAATCACCTCTTTCGAAAACAGCAGCAGCTCCCATACCAGTCCCTGCCATAGAGATCAAGAAAATTGTGAACCTGAAAATCGATCGATTGATTGATACAGAGAGAGATAGAGAGAGAGAGAGAGAGAGAGAGAGAGAGAGAGAGAGACCTATACACATTGACACAACCCCAAAGCGACAATCTTTTCCACGACGCTTCATTTCATGCAGCAAGGTAGCAACACAACGAGCTCCTGCAAAGGTTGAGCAATAAAATATTGAGATGCATATTTTCGGTAAAACACCATTCACACATCTAATTAATTTTCTCATACTGGCAATTTATGGACGAACTTTGATATAGTAATGAAATCGAATGATAAAGTACCAGTTGCGCCCAAAGGATGTCCAATTGCCATAGCACCACCGTTCACATTGATTTTCTCAGGGTCGAGTTCAAGCTTCTTTTGGCAGTACAGAAATTGTGAAGCAAATGCCTGAACAATATCCACAATGAGAATTTGCTTACAACATTTTAATCTGAAATTTACTTACAACTCATCTAGGGAAAACTACCTCATTTATCTCGAAAAGATCAATATCCCCAAGCTCGAGACCAGCAGATTTGACAGCCGCAGGAATTGCAACTGCTGGACCAATGCCCATGATGGCAGGATCTACACCAACAGCAGCAAAGGTTCTGCAGGAGCAGGAATAAAGAGATTAAGATAACACAACCTTTCTTTCTTCAAATTAATAGAGGCCTATGTATCTATGCAGCCCTAAATCACCAGAACCAATCATGTGTACATACACATGTGGTTTAATGAGGAATCTGTTTACAAGGAATCTTATCCATAAAAGGTTTACTGAACAAGGAAAAGCTCATCAAAATGTTCATCCATGCAGAACTGAAAAATATGCTAGAAATGGTATATTGCGGATGTGCTTATATAAACATGTAGAGAAGAGAACAGTGAATGCAGATGCTGATCAGATGATTACCACTATTCCTGCATGTATTTCAGCAGACCATGGGTCTTACAGAAAGGAATAGAGAATTCAGACACGAGTCACATGATTAAATGAAGTCCAGATCCAAGCAGCTTGAAAATTGTGCCTAAATGCTTTTTTAACTGCATGATAATATATCAAATTTTCACAAACCTGAATACACCAAGAATAGGAAGTCCTTTCTGCATAGCAATACTTCTCTTCATGAGTAGAACAGCTCCAGCACCATCGCTCACTTGACTGGAATTCCCTGAAAAAACAGTGTACAATAGTTAGCTTAGTAGAATATGAACTCCAAATAGATCCGTGATGTAACACCCTATTTACCAGCAGTGGTTGTGCCATCTTTCTTGAAAACAGGTTTTAGCTTGCCCAAATCTCCCACGGTTGTGGATGCTCGGATCCCATCATCAACAGATATTGTAACTGGAGTCTCATCCCCAGATTTTGGGTCCACAATCTTACTCAAGAAAGGATCAGAACAAGAAGAAACTCATATCAAATATGAAAACCTAACTGATACTGAAGGCAAAAGATAAAAAGGCCAATTTTGTCATCAGAAGTAGCTATACCTTTGTTTTCACCGGTATTATCTCATCTTTAAATTTGCCTGATGCAGTGGCTGCTGCAGCTTTTCTATGTGACTCAGCCTGAAAAGGGAACTTGTCAGCCATCAATGACAATCAATACTTGAAACTAACTAATCCCACAAAATCATGTGAGACTCACTGCAGCCTTATCTTGCTCCTGCCTTGTCACACCAAAACGATGTGCAACATTCTCTGATGTAATACCCATCGGTAGAAGGCAATTTTGTGCATCTGCCATTGTTTTTACCTGAAATTTAACCACTTGTGTTAATACTCCTCCAGCTCATATCTTTTCCAATACAGTTATGGGTTATAGAACGAAGGTTTACTCTTGGATTGACTGATCCTTCCCAAGCCATCGGATTAGTGGTCATTGACTCCAACCCAGCACCAATCCCTATTCCAAAATAACAATGTGATATTATTGCCTCTCTCTTTATCAGGTTATGCCAACAGACAGAGATGTCGTACCAATATCATAAAATCCGGCTTTAATAGCAGCAGCCACATCAGCTACAGCTTGAAGGCCAGAAGAACATTGCCTGTTCACGGTTCTAACAGGTACAGTTTCTGCATTCAATATATCCAAAAATAATCAAAAACGTTTTAAAAAAAGAGAGAAAACAAAAACAAAAAACAAAGACACTAGCTAGCGCGTACCAGGGAAACCGGCATAAAATGCAGCCATCCTGCATTCACTAGCTCTTTGGGACCCTGGAGCCAACACTGAGCCCACAACAATGTCCCCAACTTCAGCTGGGTTTATATTTGTTTTTTCTATCAATGCCTGTAACATAGATCATAACAAAAAGGAAAAGCACTTAAGACTACACAAACTAAGCCCCATTAGAACAACAGAAATGGATACACATGGCTGAATGTCACAGACCTTCAGAACTGGAGCTAACAGATCATCTGGATAGGTATCTTTGAATCCACCCCTCTTTGACTTGCACTGTGGAGTGCGATAGGCACTTCACAAGTAAATAAACAGAACATCTTAGAAAATATGTTGCCAGTGAAAACCAATAACTTCACTTACATAAGCAGAGACTCAAGCTTAAGGTGTATCTAGGACACTATAGAATACTTACGCCACTATAACCACATCATCACCAAAGACAGAAGACCGATGGTACGCTGCACTATCCCCTGCAGAACATATCGATGCCTGTTGAAATAACATACAATAAGTTCAATGAGAACAGAGAATCAAAGATACATGAAATAGTGCAGCTGACTTCTTTTCTTCTTAATATACTTAGACGAACTGAAAACAGAAACAGAGCAGGTGATAGTTAACTTAATCTAAGTTTATAACCTTAACTATTTCAACACCCAATTTGAAACCACATAAAAAGTAGTATAACACATAATTGGCAAAATGCACTAAGGCTAACAGCATCCTGTTCAACATAAACTTTTCAATTTAATTTGTTACATATGAACCAGTCACATTGAAAATAATTATTTATGAACTTGTCCTCTCCAGTTTTCTGTTGAAAACTTAATCTGCGAAACACATTATGATATAAGCAGAGATACTGTAAGCATGTCAAACACAAGCAGTTCTTCGAGTGAAGCCACAATTGCCTTTAGATCCACAAAAGTAAGCTCATACAATCAGAAACCGTTAGCTAAATCACATCAGAAACGAAACATCTTCATTTCCGACTCTCCACCTCAACTTCTTAATAGCGAATCAAACATATCAAATCAATTTCAATCACGCTCAAATATCCTCGACAAATTTAACTATAGTCAGCTATACAAATCAATCGTCACCGGAAAATGTCAACTGAAAAATATTTGGCATAAACTCACGGAAAGTGAAGAATCGATATCTTCGAGGGATGATGAAGTGAAGGACGGACGGAGATGCTGCAGCAAAACTCTTTGCCTCTCAGTTGCTTTCTCCATCGTTTCTGTCTCTCAAAATTTTCAACACACTGTATCGAATTTTGATCGGAAGAAGCTTGATATCTGTATACAGTATATATACGTATATGGAGTATCGATCTTCGGTTGGTATTGGGAAATGTGACAATAATGTGAAATTATCTAAAATATGAATATACGACACGACTATCCTATATCTTAATTTGACGTCACGCAATAATAATTAAATAAAGTAGTTCTCCTTGTTTACACTTTCACCGTACCAATAATTAAAGAGTAAAGGCCAAAACTAGTTCCGAATATATGTCAATTTTATGATGTTGGTCATATACTTTATCTTTTGAATTTTCGCATCCTGAATATTTCAACTCGGATCACAATTGTACCTACACTAACAATTCCGTCAACTTTTAAACGATTTTAACCCTATTTTGATCGTTTCTTTATGGTTTTAACAGTCCCTTCCGGGTTAAAACCATTTAAAAATCGGGTTAAAACCGTTTAAACATTGCCGAAATTGTTAGTGTAGGACCAATTATGATCCGAGTTGAAATATTCATGATGTAAAAATTCAAAAAATAAAGTATAAGACCAAAATCATAAAATCGGCATATGTTTAGGACGAGTTTTAGACTTTACTCATAATTAAATAAAGTGATTCTTCTTCATGTTTAACCATACTTATTAATTGATTACAAAAAAATACTACTAAATACTATAGTAGTACTAATTACAACTCTTTTTATCAATCAAAACAAAGTAGAGACGTTTGGAATTTGAACAAAAGATATCACATGATACACATGAAAAGTTGGAAACGTCGTCGCTTTAGAGCATCCGCAATGGTTAATAGGCCAGCCATAGGCCAGCCATTCTCTCCTCTGCCACGTCAACAACACTAAAAAAACCACCTGCCACGTCAGATTTAGGCCAGCCATAGGCCAGCCGCAATAAAAACAATTCAAAATATACTACATTTACGGAATTAAAATTGCGATATACGGAATTAAATTTACGACACATATACGGGAAAAATAATCCATTCCATTAAAAAAAAAGTACAAAGATTTAAAAAAAAAGTACATGATTTTTTTTTTTAAAAAAAGGACTTCAACACCCGAGCCCCGCCACTCTCTACTCCTCATCGCCGTCGCCGTCGCCCTCCTCGTCGCCGCCGCCGTCTCCGCCGCCGCTGCCGCCACCCGTGGTATCTGAGCCCACGTCGGAACCCCCCAGCCGTGACCTCGCGATCTCTAAATCAGCACGCATGCTCTCGAGCATCTCGTAAAGAAACCTCTTCTCCGTGGGGTCAGTGGCGTTCTTCCACTCTCGGAAGACCTGTAACATCTGAGCCCGCGTTTGGTTACGCGAATGGAGAGTGTACTCGAGTGGGGCGGCTGGGAGGGCGGAGGACTGGACCTCGCAGGGCGATAGGGGGGATCCGCCCCTCGCAGCCCGCTGCGCCCGCTTCTGTCCAACCGGGCGGGGGCGACCAGTAAATGAAGGAGGGGATGGAAACTCCTCAGCATCCGGGGGGAGGTCGTGGGATCCGCCGCTGCTGCCGCTGTAGTCGCCGCTATAGTTAAGTCGCTGCTTCTTCGGCCACCCAGCGTCGCACCCTGCCCGGAACTTCTCCGAGTCCTTCAGCAACAAGAAGCACTCCCAGAAGGTGAACTCCTTATACTTCTCCTCCAAGGGGAACTGACTCGCGGCTATACTCCGGGCGTCGTCCTCAGTCTGCCCACTTCTGAGCTGACGGAGGGCGTTGGCGTACAAATTCGCAAAATGGCCAACCGCGGCCCTGGTGCGCTCCCACCCCTTCCGGACCTCCTCGTTGCTGAAGTCCTTCCCGTGCGGGCAGTGCCTCTTATAGGCAGCACTGATCTTCGCCCACATGTTGACGACCCGCTGGTTGTTCGCAACCAGTGGATCGTCGCACACCTCCAACCACCCCTTGGCCACCGCGGCGTACTCATCCTCCGTCCACTTCCTCCGGCCGGTGGCAGTGGGCAGCGATGACTCGCCGACCGCCTTGCCCTTCCCCTTCCCCCTCGTCTTCTTCCTCGGCGCGGCCGGCGTCGCTCGAACGGGAGTATCATCGTCCCCGAGATCGATCCCCATATCATGCAATGACAGAAGGTCATCGCCAGAGAACTGCGTCTCCACCGGGGTCGACGTGTGAGACGAAGCCGTCAAAAAATCAAGCGAGGGCCGATATACCGCGTCCCCTCCCGGTGACCCCTGCACCCCCCCCCCCCCCCCCGGCATCCCCCCCCGCCACATCATCCCCATCATCTGCTGCAGCATCATCTGCTGCTGCATCTGGGGCATACCCCCCCACCCGGGCGCTGACTGCCCGCCGTTCCCCTGCCCGCCGCCCGGCATCCCCCACGGCATACCCCCCGGCATACCCCCCTGGTTCCCCCCCATCGCCCCCCCGGCGCACCAGCCATCATCCCCATCATCTGATTCCAAGGGATGTTAAATCCCGGGCCCATCTGCCCCCATCCAGATCCCACGGATACTGTGGGAGTCTGAGAGCCGCTCGTCGCCGGACTGGACTCGTTGTTGTGATCCATCACTCGATGATGCTCTTGAACAGAAAGTTAGAGAGAGAGAAAACTCGTTAAAACAAGTGGTGCAAATGAAAATGAAACGAAAATCGTGTTTATATATGATTTTAAAAAAAAAAAAAAAAAATCGAAAATCGGCGCTGGCCGATCGGGCCTCCACAATGGCGGCTAGCCGATCGGCTAGCGTTTCGGCCAGCGACGAGCGATCGGCGAGCCCACGCCGATCCGCTCGCCGATTTTGCGCTGGCCGATTGCAATGGTTCGGCTAGCCGATCGGCCAGCGCGACGAATCGGCTAGCCGGTCGCTAGCCGACCATTGCGGATGCTCTTATGTATATATATTTCCGATTAAGCATTGGAATTTTTTACGAATATCAACCTATACAAACATCGTATTTATTTTTAATTATATCCATCTATTATTAGTCAAATTAAAAATATTCTCAATGAATAAATCTAGGAGTAGAATTTATAAGGTAATTTAATTAGCTTAGATCGAACTCAGTTTTTTATTTTATTAGTTACTCTTGAGTTGTGTGCCAAACTAGTAGGTAGACGGAGTGGTGGGCGCCCATGAAATCATTTTCATGTACACATCTTATTTTCGCATATATCATGAATTGTATGGTAACGCACATGGTATTTATTTTTAAAAAAACGTGATGTGTTCAAAGATCAATGTTTTAAATATCCAATACTTGGTTTTTCAAAAAAATAACTTTTAACAATGTCTCATTTTATACCTATAATAATAATAATATTTTGTGTTAGTTTTTACTGAATATGTAAAAGAAATCAACATTTTTTTTTGTCAAAGTTACGTTATTGAGCAAGTCAATTTTGAATTCTATCAACGTTATGTTTAATTACGTTGTTCTAATGAACTAAAAAAAACCAACTCGAAAAAGTAAATCACTAATACTAACAAAAATTAAGGATTTTATAACTGAGTGTTTATTTTGTAGATTTGGACTTTTGGAGTGTGTTTATAATAGCAAAATGAAATTCGGGAAAAAAACTAAAACCGTGCAATTAAATCATTTCACAAGTTAAATAACCAAAAAACGCAAGCATTTTAACTCAATAAAGCAAGCTCTTCTTCAAGATTTGTTAACATGCAAACTTCCAAAGAGGAAGCTGAGAAGGATCTGTACATAAAAAGATAGCTATACAACAGCTCAAGGAATGAAGGCCCTCAGAAAATGAAGAGAAACATCTTGCATGATTTATGCCATCTTATTCACCTCTCAACTCCATTCACTCTCTTTGGTAGGATACCCTTAGACATACCTTGCAGTCTCTTTGTTATCTCCGAAAACGGCGGCCTTGCTTCAGGATCATGCGACCAGCATTGTTCCATCAGCATTCTCCACTCTGGATCACATCGTTCTGGCACTGGTGGCCTCAGTGAGTCACTCAAAATTCCACCTGCACATAACAGCATACACTTTATGCTCGACCACAGTTCACTGCAAATCGAGAAAGCTCAAATATGCTACTCAACATGTAGGTGTAGTCAATTAGGCTGTGGCTTTGGTTTCTGAATGTAGTTAGACAGCTTACCTATGATAGCACCACAGCGCATATTCACATAAGGTTCTTCTCCTGTCAAAATCTCCCACAGTGTGACGCCAAAGGAGAAAACATCTACCTGCCAGATTGGTTTGTTTAGATAGAGATGATCGGTAATAGTAACAGTTCTAAGTATATTTATGAAAAGTTAAGGTTTATAGAAGTCTAACTTTCTCAGAAACCTGACTACTGTTTCCATTTAGTAATTCTGGAGCCATCCAAGGAAGTGTTCCTCGAACACCTCCTGAAACGAAAGTATTCCGCTTGATTCTTGATAGTCCAAAATCACCAACCTGAAACGTCAAAGTTTTTTTGGTATCTGAGTTTCGGATTTGGGTAGCATACTAAAGGAAAATAATCCTCAAGGAAACGAAAGAGTAAACTAATATCCTCTATGAGACATTACCTTGCACACAGGCCTGCGAGGATCACCCAAGTTAACTAGCAAGTTGTCACACTTCAAATCGAAATGAACGATGTTTCTCACATGCAAGTATTCCATGCCAAAAGCAGCATCCAATGCAATTATTACCTTTCTACGCCGATCCAACACTCTGCAAGTGGAATCTAACTCAAAGTCCATTTTCCAAAATTGCAACTGAGAAGAATATGAAAAGCACATCAACTCACCGACCCTTCCTCAAGAGGACATGTCGTAGTGACCCGTTTACCAAGTATTCGGTAACAGTAGCCAATGTTCCCCCAGGCCCATCAGGAACCACCCCATAGAATGCTACTATGTTGGGATGGTGAAGTGTGGAAAGAATTTTAGCCTCCCTCCAGAAATCTTTGGCCTGTAAAAAGAGTGGATGATGTGAAGTATTTTTTGTGCTTTCCATAGGAGAAATTGAATCCACCCTGACTTAATACAGTCTTTTCCTGGAAATAAATTCGGCGAGTATTTTATGATTTAGAAGAACTCAGACTTTTCACTTATGTCTTTAAGTTGGGACAAACCAGTTTTTCTTGTTCAGAAGATCTCCCAGCAAAACAGCCCTGTTTTATTCTCTTGATAGCAACATCTGTCCCCCTCCATTTTCCATGAAATACAGTTCCAAAGGTACCAGATCCCAACTCTTGTAGGTCTTCAAGTTCAGTATTTCTTATGATCTGCCCCAGGTTATGTGGTATTCAGCCGACATTATAAAATCACTCTTTTTTTTACAACAGAAAAATCAGTACCAAGTAACTAACTCCCACTATGGTTTACTTTTTGTTAAAAGAAAAATGGATTTTCATGCATGGATACTGCACAGAAGAAAATTAAAAAAAGAAGAAGAAGAAGAAGAAAACACAACACATTAGAAAAGGAGAATAGCATCAAATAACTTTGTAGAAGTAATCAAGCCCCAAGGAATCCCGAGCTGCTAAATCATAGCACATTGTCAACGGGGAGGCTGAAAGAAAGCAAGAACACCATTTGGTGCACCACTTTGGATTTTCCCTGCACCTATATAACTAGTAAAATATGATGCATCAAGTAGCCTAACAACTCACAAACTCCAATAGAAGCAGAGAGTCTTTCTTGAATGAGAAACTAATTAACATCCAAATCTTATAGCTGTAGAATTTACAAACTCAATCTATTTAGTTTCAGATGTTTTAAATAAAAAAAACAGCAGTATGTTTTGCAATAACTGCATTGTCATCTTTCTAAATAAAGGATAAAAGTTAAGCTGACAATCATCAAATTTTATCCAGAAAGTGGCATGAAAAAGCTGTCTGTACAGCCACATGCTTGTTTAGAGAGTTAAGGGTTTATGAGGTGTAACATGGATGCATACATATATTCATGCACACACATCTATTTTGTATAGAAAATAGTTTGTATAAAAATAGACATAAAAGACACATTTTCAGAAAAATAATACTCAGATACATGCAGTATGAAACAAATATAATATTAACCAAAGGTTTATATCTAATCAAAGTAATTTTAGTTTAAATAATAGGACTTCAATATGCAATCATGAATAAATAGAATGGCAAATAAGAAGGAAAAAAAGTTAGCATTCTAGTGAAGTTGATGTAGTGGTGAACCTGCAAACCATAGATGCTGGCTTCCTTTTCAATAACTACAGCTTCACTTATTGATTCGCTTGTAGTTATTTCATCAACTCCAACACCCTATATTTAAAGGTGCAAGTAAATCAATAAAATCAATTCCTCATATTTGGAAATTGAAGCACTAAGAATGTTATACATAATCATTAGATTCAGAGAGATGACTTTCAGTTCCTGATGTATCTTCAGGGGACTCCGCAGCTTCACTGTCTTCATCGGATCTCTGGATGGAAATTGTTGAGGAGGAAGGGATTCCATGTTGCAGGCTGCCAGCCACATCTTCAACTTTAACAGGACTTTGCTGTATGCCAGGTTTATGATAATTATTTGGGTACTGAGAGTTTACAAAGGTTCCATTTCTAATGTCCAAGTCTTCCATAGAATTTATATAGGTAATTTTGTTCTTCGTGCATTCATGAGAACTTGTCATGTCGTTAGACTTCTTCACCATTTCCTTCTGGCAAGTGACGTCTCCCTTCAGAGCATGGTCTGCAGTTTCTGGGAAAATGAGATGATCTGTCAAGCATAAACCCACACTAGAATTATCTAGAAGTAGAACTGGTTATTTCCTTTGGTTGAAACAGGATGAAGCACATGACTACCATAGAAATCTGTATCACAGTTAGTTGGATGAGGTCCTGTTTGGCTCTTGATGAGAAATTCAGGCTTGTTCTGACTTATTTGGCAGTTTCCAGAAAGCTCTCTCCAGAAATCTGCTGGATATTCTGCAGAACTAAAGGACGAAGAAGAGTTGTTGCTTCCATTCATCTGAAACTCAGACTTTGGGACATGAAGAGAGACTTGTGAGTCTGGGCGGCAGATTATTTGAGGCAAATTCTTTGTGTGCTCCAAATAATCGTCATTTAAGACATAATTCTTCTCAATGGCAAAAGTTTCCCTATACTGACCAACAGAATTATTCTTTATCGGCATTATTGCATCTCCTCCCCATTCGATAGAATCCTTGTCAAGATTGATAATTTCATGAAAAACCTGATACTCGCTCCCGGTTACTTGATCTTTCTCACGTGCTTTCTGTCCTTCAACTTCGTGAAGAGATGAAACAGACATTTCAAGGGATGGTAACTTTTCTGCACCAAAAGCCCAGGAAATATTCTCTGTCTCTTGTTCTAAAGGGATACTTGACCCCACTTCATTCGTTGGCTGTGATTCAGGAATAGGATTGGTGTTTGTCCAGTAAGAGTTACCAACACCAGTAACTGGATAATAACCACATTTATCTTGAGAAGGGACTAACTTCTCGGATTGTGGTGGCACATTCGCAAAACCTATCATAGCATTGGCAAACCTGGGAGCATATGGTGAAGTAGGCTGAAAGTCTTTACAAGGCATATGAAAGTGAGGGACCACTAAAGGATTAGTAGCATATTCATATGCCATTTGGCTGTTTTGATTTGAGCTATCCAATAGTGCCGATGTATTGACAAGCTGGTTATGGTAATAGACAGCAGCATCAAAACAATGGGGATTGTCGTTTGCTGTGCTCTCCATAACATAAGGAAATCTGTTTGTATATCCATAGGAGGAATGAGCATCTGCATACCCTTTCAAGTAGGAAGCATTGGGATATGTAAACTGAACAGGGGGAAATGGAGATGATGCCACACAGGCCGTAGAAGGTACTTGAGGACTACTGAAGACCTGACTGCTGGGGTTAGAAAGTGACCATGTGGTATTTGACGAACCACCTCCATTCTGGTATTCTAAATGATGAAAAGAAGTAGGTGAGTCCATCTGCAGAGTTGGACTGTCAACATTATTTGTCCACTGGCTTTCCAAGCTCTCCCTGCTATAGGTTCGACGAGGGATAGAATCCACCATGCCATTAACAGCAGCAACATATGGACTGTCACCTTGCTGCATAGTCCTACCTTCTGAAGAATACGGACTCTCAATATCACCAGAATAAACAAGAAAAAGTCTCGGTCTCTGAGATACTTTCTCTAGATCATGATATTCTTCAAACATATGATGAAGATCTTCATCAGAAGCCACGGATATAAGTGCATCCAGATCTTCACCTGGAAGTTGGTACTTGATTGTATTATGGTACTTACAAATCGCCATTGTTTTTTTCAGAAGCTCCAGATAGGTTGCATTTTTCTCAAGAGATATAATCCTTGTATCACCACCAACATATCTAAGCTTCCCATCATTTGGTCTTGGCAATATTTTTCCTCCAAAACTGCAGAGGAGTTTTAATTTTCTTGAAAACGAACTGTCTGTACATTCTGATCCCTTACTATAACTCTGATTTGAATGAGGAGACTCTGATGAGTAAACAAGTGGACCAGATGGACTACCTCTATCCAAATCCCCAGAACACCTTCTGTGGTTCTGTCCATTCACATGCAATTCCTTGTAATATGCATTTGATCCGTTCATATCGACTCCATTCCCCTCACCAGAAGATAAATCTACATAATCTGGACAACTCTCGGCATCTGTTTTCCGAGTATCATGAATACTTGTAACAAGGTGATCCTGAGCAACATCATAGCCTGGTTTGCTCGAGGGGATCTGATTGGTGTCATTTGCAACAGGCACTCTCCTAGATGCAACGCGGTCCCTCAAAAATTCATCTAAAAATTCCTCCCCTGTCAGCACACATATGTTAGGCGGGCTTTTAACTCCACTGTTCTGATAATCAGCATCAGTCTGTTCACAGAACTTACTTCCCATGTCTACGCACACAGATCAATTCCACAGCCATCCATGATTCTTTCCGTATATCTAAAAATATCATGCCGCCTTACCAGTAAAACCTATCTATTCAAAACGAACCCTCACGATGGCTCTACGCCTATATCATCTGATGTAATGACTGAGCTAGCAACCGATGCTCGAAACAATAGACCACCATTCATTTAACAACGGCATTTTCAGAATTCCTGATTATATTCACCAACAAATTTGCAACTCTTAAATCGTTCCAACGATAACCTCAACTTAAAACCCTTCGATAATTATTCAGCAATCACGCAGCAACCCATTAACGCCCCAATTGCTCGCGATATCAGTATTAAATATCTGGAGCAACAAAGACTATATCCAAAGAAAATGAAAATCGTGTGAGATGTTTGAATAATCCGATCAATCGTAAAATTACAATATAGTAAGACAATTCGACCTTAATTCATGCAAACTACAAAGCATTGAGCAACCAAGGAAAAATTATGCTCCTACGCAAGATTAAAAGAGGGGAAATGAAAATTAGAACGAGGAGATAATTGGAAACCCCGAATTTTACCTTTTTTTTGAAAATCTGATCAAGTTCTTACGCCATCTTTCTGTTATATTTTCTGGAAAAAAATCAAAGTGGAATTCGACCTTGGGGAAAAGGGAAAGGAATTGAAGAATTGGGGTTTGGTTGCGAGGCGAAGATTGGTAGAGAAAAGGGGCGTTCCATGGTTTTCGGAATATCGAAACATTTGTGCATATGAAATATGCAAAAATAATTGGCGCCACAATTGCTCCCAACTTCTATAACTAAATAAACTAATAAAAATATGAGTGAAATTTTTTACAAAGTATTTCAATTTGATTCAGCCCATTTTTTTTATAAAAACTAATAAAAATATGAGTGAAATTTTTATGCATCGTAGGTTTAATTATGACAATAGAACGTGGATTTAAAAAAGTTAGTGGAATTTGATTTTGGATACATGTTCTTGCTTCAAATCATACATGTTTGGAGAGAAAAAGCAAGCAAGTGATACAAAATGGTAACTAGCAAAGGACTGGTAAAGGCAGCAACAACAGCAGCAGCATTTGATGATGGTGCCAAAGCAGGGGACACTCCAATTTTCTGTTGAATCAAAATGTTACAAAACAAAGGACTATATTTCACATATTGAATCTACCTAGCTTTTGTCTACCTTAGATCCAGCCAAACACAGCTCAGGCTGTCGAACGACGTAAATCTGATCGCCTCGGCTGTTCTCCTTGTAGATATCCTGGTTCCGATGCCACGTCCACAGTGCGTAAGTCGAGTTCACAACCTCGAGCACGCCATGTCCGAAGCTGCTTTCTCTAAAGGCACTCCACTCGGGCTGCCTGTCCCAGCAGAATCCTCCTTTCCCCGCTCCAAACGAGAAATTTGTGTGGCACACGCCCCCAAACTCGGGCACGTTGTCACTTGGAGAAGGGCACTTCCCCTCCTCATCCGCGTGATCAACATCAACTTTCTCAATGTTTCCCCCATCCCCAACCGTGATGTACAAGGCCCCACACGGATCCAACGTGTAGTTGTAGACCCGATTCATCCTCTCGTATGCGTGCACCTGCAGCCACTGCACCGTCACTTTCTTTAACACAACAAGAAATAAAGAAACTACTAACATACATGACCAGAAAACACAATGTCAACTCCATATTTGTGGAGAAGTGCTTCCATTTGCAGCCTCATGCATTCGAACTCTTGGTAGTGAGACGAGTAGCTGTTGTACCAAGGCGAATGCCACGCGGCCACCAGCCACGGGGTCGTGCCACGGTCCACATTCTCAAGGTCTCTCTCCAGCCAAGCATACTGATCACCTAATTAAACAAACAAATGCCACTCATCTCTCACCCATCATTTCTCTAACCATTTAGTACTACCAATTTAATCAAACCTAAACCTGTCTTATTGTAGTCCACATAAGCTCCCAACATCACAAAATGCACACCTCCTGCATCAAAAGAGTAGTACATTTTGGTGTTCGAACCCGACTCCTCTGCCGGGACAGAGAATCTACTCGTATACGAAACAAACGACATGTCATTCGCTTGAGGCTCAATCTCATGGTTCCCTTGGATCACCATCATAGGCACCCTCGACGTCAAGGGCTGCATAAACCTGCACCACAGCGCGTTTCGCCTCATTCCACCACAAAAAAAAAGCCTCAAAACACACAACTTTCTTTTACCTCCCCCACCCGTCCCAACGCGGCTGGTAAGTCTCCCTTGTGGGCGAGTCAGGAAAGGCGCACGAGTAGCAAGAGGCGCCCTTCCCTCCGGTGGTGAGGTACTGATTCGCGTATGTCAAGTCCCCAACCATCAAAACCAGACAGGGATTGTTAGAAATGAGATGATCAATGGTGGTGGTGGAGTTGCTAGTGAGGCCTAAATCTCCAACCACTGCTATCTTACAAGGGTAGTTCTCAGAGCTGGGTAAAGGCATTGTCTCAAACACATGCTCCTCACTCATTGCATCAATGGAACTATCCCCACACTTGTAGTAATACTTTGTCCTAGGCTCAAGCCCTGCCAACACAAATACACAACATCCTTGAGACTTTCTTGAACTCAAACAGCCTAATTCAATGTGAATGATCAAGAATTACCATCAATTTTGACATGATGAATGATGCCAGAGGTGTAATTCAAGAGCCCCTCAAATGGATAGAGCTGGTTGTAAATCAAAGAAATCCCACTTTTCTTGGAGGTGTATTTGCCACTCTCTTTCCCATACCACACCTCACTACCCACAGTGGTGGGATCAAGTGGAGTCACATTCACCCCAATCTTTGCATCCCCTTTTCATTCAACAAAATCACACACTAAAACCTCAACTAAAATGTTAGAATAAGAAAGAAGAATGATTAATTACCAGTGATCCAAGAAACAAAGAGGGAGGAAGGGGTGGACAAGGCAAGAGCAATCTGGTCAGGGAAATTAGAGGTGACATTCTTCCTGAGGCGAGGATGATCCATGGGCAAGTCATCGCTGCCGCGGCGCAGAGAGGCGTCGAAACGGCGGGTCACCGGCGGAAAGGGGCCTTCGAGGGTGGTCGGAATGCGCTGAGCAAACACCTTGTTTGTGACCACGAACGTAAGAGCGAGGAAAAGTGGAAACATCTTGAGATTAACCATTATAAGGGTCCTCTTGAATTTGATTTTCTTCATGTTTTTATTGTGATAGTTTACATTAGTTTATTACAGACTTCGGTTGCACGTTTCAACGACCACTGCTTTGTTTTTGTCTATTGAATGATGATAATAAAGTTTTGGAATATTCTTATCCAATGCTCTAGATGTGCTAAATTGTCATAGGTTGACTATTTAATTTTATTCCCCAATTGAAAAAATTGTGAAAAATAGATTAAAAAAAGTGAAATTGGTTGTCAAAGATGTCATTTTAGATGACACTTTAACGTGATACATTTTCCAGTCTTTAAAATATCATGTCCTTATACTTGCGCTCATCGAAACAAAACCAGTCTTTTAACGGAAATATATGATGACACTATGCTTAGATAAAAAAATTCACAACCAAATGTGTGTGTATATTGCTCTAGTGGGTAGTGTGGTTGAAGTTCGAAGTTAGCGTGACATATTCTTTGAAACTTATTTTGTAAGAAAAAAAATGAAAATTTGCAAAAATGCATGGATGGTTCAAAATCGACTAAAATGGAAGATGGCTATAAAAAGTTGCACCGATGTTTTTTTTTGAAACTGAAAGTTTTGAAATATTATTTATATTTTGTGAGCTCTCTGCATCTCAGCCCATTATTTTTGGGCCGTAATTAGATGTCTTTATAGAGCATAAGGAAAATTTATATATATAAATAAAATATGGATTATATTTTAATAGGAGTATATGTACTTTATATATATAAATAAAATATGGATTATATTTGAATTGTGACATATGGTAATGATACAGCTTATTCATCAAGAAAAACCATTAGAAGTCGTTTGGTAGCTACATAGCTATATTAGAGCACGTTATATCTTCTCAGTTCTCATCTAGTTTTAATTATGTGTTTGATATTCATATTAGTCTTAGCTCATAGCCCATCTTATTTTTTTGGCTCGGAGATATTCGCCTTAAAGCGCATGTTTCAACCTAGAAAATTAACCTACAATTTTAGTGGGTTATAGTGACAACTTTAGAAATTAAACTAAGATAATTGAAAAAAATTATTAAGTTGTCCTCCATCTTTTTCACTCTCAATTTGTGTATACTACTCCACATATTATTGAGACTATTTTAGCCTATATAAAATTTAGCATGGTAGGGGAGTGATCAATTGCTAACTCATCATTTAATTGCTAACTACAACTAATTTAAGGTCGCATGATTTTAAAAACGTGTGGTGTACAATTTGCCACGTGTAATTTTCATTTTTATTAATTAAATCGAAAAAAATTTAAAAAAAACGCCAAATTAGGGTTTTGGATGAAAATGTCAATATAGCGTTTCGAAAATATCAACACAATGCTTTGAGAATGTCAACACAAATTTAGGATTGACATTGCATATGCTTTATATTGACATATTATCTTAGCTGTATTGACATTAGCCTGTGTACGAAAAATACGAAAATTCTAGATTTTTTTTTTCAAATTTTGACGTCGGAACATATGCATGTAGTATATCGTTAGAATCCTTATAAAATTATCTTTAATTTGATATATGTTATATGAATTTAAAGTTTTGGGATTTCTTTTAAAAGTTAGTTATAACTAACTTGACATTAATACCCCTATTGATTTTTATTGGAATTAATCTTATAGCCTTATTGACGTTTTTTGTTGATCGTATTGACATTTTGTGGTTAATGATCTAGGCCTTTAATTTGAATATCTAATAGCTATTATTGAGTTGTAGTTAACAATTAAGCATTGAGTTAGCAATATAACACTCCCCTAGCATGGTATTCTATCTTTGCACCAAATATAAAATAAAGGTAGCTTAATGTTTTAATTAAACCAACAAGCACACTATTTAGAAATATAAAGAACACAAGCTATGAATATCATGATCATTAGGGATGTCAATGTAGCCCGCAACCCGTGGGCTGGCCCGAATAGCCCGCTAAATTTATAGGATTAGGGTCGGAAATTTTTAGCCCGATAAAAATAAAACCCAATAAGCTCTCACCCGATTAACCCGCAACCCCTTAGGGCCAGACCCGAAAATCCGATGGGCTGGCCCGATAACCCGGTAAAATTTATATTTTTCAATTTTTTACTCCTAATTTGACGCTTCGTTGACTAATTTTATGACATAGATAACTAAAAAAATATAACTTTCAATTTTATGGTAAATATATAAATTATATATTGAACTTTTATTAATATAATAATTGTTAAATAAATTAATCTCACTAAAAGAATATTTAAATTTTTAACATGCATTAAAATTTCACGAAATATCACAAATATTACTAGTATTTTATGGTTGAGTTTAAGCATATATATCAAATTTATCATAATTAAATATTTTATATTTTATAAATATAACTAATTTTCATCATGATTTATTGGATTGTTCGAGCCTTAACCCTATTGGTAGCAACCCGATTAACCCGTCGGGTTAGCCCGGAACCCGAGCTTTTAGGGTTAGGGCTGAACTTTTACAACCCGAAAGAAATCACAACCGGCAAGCCCGCACCCGATTGACCCGCAACCCGAGTAGGGTTGGCCCGAAACCCAACGGGCCGGCCCGATTAACATCCCTAATGATCATTATCCTAACTAGTCGTAACATGGATAGTCTAACAAACGAGCCCTTAGTAGGTAGCACAATAGGTAGACATGCCCGTGGTTCGTAAACTGGCGGTTACGATTCTGAGGATTTTGTTGGTTGGGGTTGGGATTGATTGTTGAAAGTTGTAACAAAAATAACCGTACATGTACAGATTACAATGTAACTCGTGGTGAAACAATATGTAGCAATATATCTAGGCGTCGAAACAGTGTATTATCATTGGAAAGGGTCCTTCGAAGATGGTCGAAACAACAAGTTACCGGCGGAAAGGGGCCTTTTGGGGGTAGTTGGAAGCTACAAACACCTCATGAGATTGTACATTTAGGGCATGTTTGATTAGATGAGCAGAGTAGGTTAAGGATGGAAAATGCTGACGTGGACTAAACAACTCATTGTTTGTCTGCATGAGTTGTTTTCTATCAAGCCCATTCCAAAAAAGTCGGCCCGCTGAAAATAAATGTTACCTAACCCAATTTAATGGGTAACTCTAACCCCCAAAATAGTTGGTTTAGTAGACGGAGTTTCATTGTTTGAGCAGACCAACACCTCCTCTTCCCTTTTTTACCCTCTCTCTCCATCCCCTTCGCTGCTCGAAACCCATTGCTCACACGCAGCAAATCTGCCGTCGCCGCAACAAATCTGCCGTCGCCGCAAATCTGCTCAAAGCCCATTGCTTGCACGCCATAAAGGTCGGCAATTCAAACCATTTTGGTTGTTCCGTAGACTTTCGAGCTCCATAGTCGTTATCGCTGGTATCTGGTTGTTGTCTGCAACATTTATCATTTACCCCCAATTTGATTGAACATGCAAATGAGCTTAGATTTGAATTATGAGGTGGTTTAAGGGGTTTAGGTACTACAATTCGATTGTAATTCAATTTCATTATGTTATTATCCTCTTTGATGTGTTCGTGTGATTTGTCCCTGTAATAATTTATTTATTTTTATTATTTTTGACCGATCTGATTTGCACATTGATTGAATGGGAAAATTTGACTATCTTTAACCCATTTTGAAGGTCGATTTACCTGTATGTTTGTGACATTTATGTTCATTGTACACTCTCTGGTACTAGGTGATTTTTTTCAAACTTGTAACTTGATGGAAAATATCTACCTGGATAAAAGCGATAAGCTAGCTTTTCCAAATGAATACAAGTAGCAATGCTTTTTAACTGCTATTGGTCGCTCTGTGTTGTAGTTGTTCACAGGCATGGATCGGGTACAAAAAAAACGAAAGGAAATTGAAAATGTCTTGGTAATCGTTGAAGATTTGGTTCGTCGGCAGCGCCAACAATCTTTGCTACTGCTCAGTTTGGCTGAGTATTTTAGTCGGTGGAGGACTAGTGAAAATGAAGACGATACAACTGTGGTTATTGATATGCTAGACAGGATACCAGAGCAAATTCGACGTATGGATAGGCTGGTGCGTTCTACTGACACGGACTGTGTGAACAATCTCCGGATGGATCGTAACTGCTTTGGACGGTTGTGCTTGCTTCTACGTGAGCGCATGGGTTTGGGCGATCGGAAATATGTAAGCTTGGAAGAGCAAGTGTCTATGCTCTTGAGCCTCCTCGCTCATCACAAAAAGAATCGGATAGTAGGGTATGATTTTATACGATCTGGTCAGACCGTTTCTCGATATATTCATGAGGTGTTGAGATGGGTGATTGGACTTCATGAGGTATTCATGTCTAAACCCACGCCCGTGGACGAGAATTGCGACGATCCCCGTTGGAAATGGTTCAAGGTATTATCAACAAAACGTTACTGTATATGTTTTACACAAATGTATATCTTAAATAAATTTAGATCGACTTGACTATTCGTATTTTATTAGGGTTGTCTAGGGGCATTGGATGGAACATATATCGACGTCCGTGTGAGTGTTGGGGATGCACCGCGGTACAGAACACGAAAGGGCCACATCGCCACCAATACTTTGGCTGTCTGTGATCGGTTTATGCGATTTGTCTACGTCCTACCTGGGTGGGAGGGATCAGCCGCTGATGCTCGTGTTCTACGTGATGCTGTCACACGAGAAGTTGACAATCTACGTGTCCCTAAAGGTACGAAAGCTAGGTTGTAGTCTGCGATCGGTTGATGCGGTTATGGATACTATGTGTTTCTAACTTACAGCTCTCATCTTTCCACACTCAGACTGTTATTACTTGTGCGATAATGGATATGCAAACAGCGAAGGATTCCTCACACCATTCAAAGGTGTGCGGTATCACTTGAAGGAGTGGGGACCTGCTGCGCATAAGCCCCAAAACCCTCAAGAATTGTTTAACATGAGGCACACCATGGCGCGGAATATCATCGAACGTGCTTTTGCGGTTCTGAAGATGAGGTGGGGGATATTACGTAGTGCCAGCTTCTACCCGATCGAAACACAAACGCGCCTCACAATGGCATGCTTCATTCTGCATAATTTCATTCGAAGCCAAATGCAAGTTGATCCAGTGGAGTTGGAACTAGGTGATGCAACTGTAGACCTTGAGGACCTTGATCACACAAATGGGGACATTTCAGCCGGGCCGACAAGAGATGGTCGGGAATATGTTGATGCAGTTGAATTTACCCCAGCATGGAACCAGACCCGAACCGAGATAGCTGAGTTTATGTGGAATAATACGCAACTCAGGCAGTAGTTTATGACATTGCATACTTGTTTAATTGAATTTAACTTCGTACTCTTTCATTTCAATATTATTTTGGTGTTTGTACATTTACATGCGTTTATTATAATAAACTTCAGTTGCACGATTAACGACCATTGTTTTGTAGTACTATCGAATGAGATGATGATAGTTATTGATTCGTGGAATATTCTTATCCCCATGAGATTCTAGATATGATAAATTATGATAGGTTAATTATTTAATTTTATTCATCCAATAAATTTTTTTTCTAAAAGTAAAAACTGAAATTGGCTGGTTAGTAGAATGATGTACACCATGTTAGAGATTGAAACTTGTTCACAATAGATGGTGACTAATTTTTATGAACAATACATATTAAAAAAGATATGATTGTTAGTTGTGGAATGAGGGAGTCTTACTTAATTATTCATATATCACGTTAGTTTTTCATAGTATTTTATGATAGATACTAACAACGATTAATCCCAAAATTATATTATATACTTTAATTATTTATGGTTCACAAATCTACCAAAAAAAAAGAAGAGAAATGAGTAACTTCAAATATTAGTCGAATATTTTACAAGAAGAAGCATAAAGGAGTATAAATTAAAGGTTATACACTATACTTCACTCCTTGTGCTCCGACGCTCAATTGAAATAACTAGAAACTTGAAAATATGAGTCAAATATCATTATTTGTCCTTGTAATTGCAGCTATTTTTTAATGTTATTTCTGAAACAATGTTATTTATGTTGAAGATTTGAGCCTATAATGTCAATTTCAATGAAATTGGATTATCCAAATTTCCTGTCCTTATAATTGGGCCCATTTCAAGTCTGCGGAGGCCCATTGTATTTAAAGCAGTCTTTTAGCGGGAACTGAAAATGAAAAATTATATTGCTATCTCTGTCAATAGAAATTCTTTTCATTTATTTTATCTCTTAAAAATAAAACTTTTTAATTTTTCTTTTTTAAAAAGTGAACCCCACAATCCAATTACACTATCACTACTTTTTATATTCATCTATCTTACTTTACTAATTATGCATTAAAATATATGATGTTTCAAAAAGTTCTTGTTTTTGAAAGAGGATATAGTAAAACTTGGGTAAGCGTATGATGATATTGCTATAGTGGTTCAAAATCGTCCTAATAGAAGATATAGCTATAAAAAGATGCACCGATGCAATTTTTTTACACTAAAAGTTTTTGAAATATTAATTATAGTATGTGAGTTCTCTACATCGTCTCAGCCCATTACTTTTGGGCCGTAATTAGATGTCATTATAGAGCATAAGAAAAATTTATATAATAAACCTAATTTATCTAAACTATATTACCCATACGTAAATTAAATAAAATTTTAAATATTTGATTATATCCTCGTAGCCCCACTAATAAATTCCATATGTATTTTGAAGACAAAGTTTTATACATACAGCTAAATTATACTCCACCAGTATATAGAAAAAACAAAACAATGCTAAAAATCCAAAAAATAATTGGACTATACTGTTCGATATTTTGGTTTGCCCCACAAGATTCTCAAAATTAAATTGGATATAAGGATGTCACATTTGATTGGAGCTGAAATACCACATATTAACAATATTAATAAATTCTTTTGATAAATATAGAGCAGTAGAATAAAAGAACTTGTATATCAATCATGCCTATAAATGAATAGCTATTATTTCAACATGTTAATATAATAAAAAAAATTATTGAAAAAAGTATTTTTGTTATTTATTCGATGATTCTGGAGCCTGGACCATTATTTACCCAACTTTATTTATTGATTTATATGTTGATACGTTCCTATTTTGTCGCCTTTGTGATTACCTAATTAAAAATTAAATCTGCGTGCAGAAGGTAATAATTAATGCTGTAATGAAGTAAATAAATACATATTCATTCTACATACTCCATAAGTCCATCCACATTGTTTGTTTCATACCCAAATTTTGTGGACGAGATATATAGTCGAATAATGCTAGGATGTGTATTGTCAATTAACTTTTTTTTTTTTTTTTTAATGTTTGTCCCTTATTTTTCTTTTATAGTACTAGTAGTTGTTTCAAATAAAATTATTTTATTTATAAAACTACATAAAGCTTGTGTTTAGTCATGTAACTCGTTTTGCTTCGTATCCAAATGAATAAAATTGAATAGATCAAAATAAGAACATAAGAGAAAATGGGAAAATTAACATAATACACAAAATTCGATGATATTAGTAACTAATAATGAAATTAAAAAAAAAAATCGAAACATGTCATGATATTATCGCTATTATTACCCGAAAATAGTTTAGGAATCAGGAGAATAAAAATAAAATAAAAGTAAAGTAAAGTTTTTTGTGTGATCTAGATTCAAAATTACTATGTGGATATGGCTCGGTGTAATTAATGTCGAATCATAAATAGTTATACTTATAGTATCGATTATAAAAGAGGTAGGACTTCGAAATTTAAAGCCGTCGACAAAACTTTCAATTGAAGTTATATCACTTAACTTATGTGAAGTAAAATTCTTCTCAAATAAATTTAATGCGTATTCATAACATACAGTAGCAAATAACTTTGTATGAATTCTTGTTTTGGATGTCGGGTGACATTCAATACTCCATTTTTTGTATAGGTAATATTTAGTGGTCTATTTTTATTTCAACCCATGTATTATTTTTTAGTTTTTATGTTATTTAGTTAAATATTTACTTAATAGAATAAATTTATTGCATGAAATGAGGATATGTAATTATTTTTCAGAATTATTAACACTTTTATTAGATAAATATTAATTGGGTTAATACTCCGTATAGTTAAAAAGATGGGATATGAGAAGATATGTAAAACAAGATAAGAAATACGGCTTCATGTCAAGATATGCAAAGATATGATTTTTTTCCGTTGTTGTTTGATAGAAAAGAAATTATCTAAATTTGTATTGTATATTAAATAACATGGTTTAACTTGACAAATTGGTGAGATACATAAACAAGGTTAATGTTATAAAATTGGTAAGATTAGATAGGGCCCTGAGCTTATATTGGGCTTTGAGTTAAGCTTAACTATGATATCAAACAATTAGAAATGTCCATATATAATTTTCTATCTTGGTATTACTAACTTATCAAACATGCCCTAACATGCCCTATGTGTTATGTTATACTCCACTAATAATTCATTTTTATATGAAATATCATTAAAATAATAAAATTAGGGGTGTGATATATATGGTGAATGAGATATCTATAATGGGACTGAATCCGAACTCACCCATTAATAGTAATAGAACTCTTCGCGAAGTTTCCTCCGGGCTTTACTATCCCTTGATCGGTTATATTGTCCCAAACACTTGACTGCAATTTCTAACTGAAAAAAAAGAATATTATTACTCCATTAAATAAAATAGAATTTTATGTTAAGAATATTAATACTATAATCTCATCAAGCTCAATTTTTTTTTATTATGGCATGGGAGACTGATAAGGCTAATTTCATGCATCGGTAATGTGCGAAAAATGTTATAAATTGCTGGGTCTAACACGTTTCCTAAGCCAGGTGTGTGAAGAAAATCGCTAGATCGAGGAAGTACTGAAGGAGATGGTCTAGCGAAGGAAAGGATCGAAGTGAGCAGGATTTACAAGGAAAATTGGCGTGACAGAGGAGTCAATAGCTGAGGGCAACAAAGTCTTATCTATACCTCGCTGGGCCCCACTCCAACGCCTATATATAGAAGAGCATGCAACGAACCTGAGGACACTTTTTTTTCACTCTTCTTAGCTCACACATATTACACACACTTGGGAATGGGAGATCTGGGGTAGTCGGGAACGGAAGGTTATTTTCTTAGAAATTTCGTGGTTGGCAACACCGTCCGAGTGTGGACGAAGATACAATTCCTTTTAATTTAAGTTGTTTTGCTCGTTTTTACCGTCGAATTTCACTTTTAGGAGTCGACCTGGTTGTTGATGATTCTTATTGTCTTCTCGCTTTGTTGATTTGCGTTTAGCAGTTGAATTTCAAGTCGATTTGCATAGATCTTTCTGCTGTTAGTTTATTTCTACAAGTATTTTGTCGATCTCTGTTTATTTTGATGTTGTGGTGGTTGATATGGAAGTTTGGTGATAGATCTGTGGTTTATTTACTGTTTGGAGTTTTTTTTGTTCGAATCTGAAGTGATGAAGAGTTTCTGTTGGTTGGAGTTCGTGTTGGACGCTTGGATCCGGAGTGGATTTAGCGTCTGAGGTTGGATTCGACGTGAGGAAAGAAAGTTGTTAAATGAATTCGAGTTTTCTTCTTGTTTTCTGTTTTGCTTCGTCTAGTGTCTGCAGATCTGTTTAGTTCTTCGTAGTTCATGCATAGATTTGATTTTAAATTAGTTTGCTCTGTTGATTTCGTTCATGTTGAATTTCTTATGAGTTTTACGCAATTTGGTTGTAGAAGACGATGTCGCTGTTAGTTAGTACGAGAGTTAGTTATTCTGCCAGCTTTCGTTCGTACTTTGCTTTTTTTTTCAGTCATGGTCCCCACAGTCGGTTGTTTCCTAGGTCTAGTAGTGAAGCAGTTTTCTTAGATCAAGTGTTAAGCAGTTAAATTCCTTTGCAACGTTCCTTTATAATTTTGTATAGGTCTAGCTGTTAGTGTAGAAGTTTTAAAGATTCTCAAGTCAAGTTTAATTTGTTTTCCTCTCAACCCAAGAAAATGCGTGGCAGCAGCCAACACACCAAAAAAACACCCAAATCCTTGAACATGAGTATTACGCATCCTTCTCTGTGGGATCGATCCCTACTTCCCTATACTAGGTTTAGTAAAGTGATTGAGGGTTTTTGAAAAAAAAAGGTGCTATGTGTGTCCGACGACCGGGATTCCTTGCGACTAACGAATTCCTAGACCGCGTGATCTAGTGGATTTGCTGGATCTAGGGAACCTGTTATTTCCTTTTTGAACACACGCAGCACCACAACCTTTCATAGACATATCGCATTATAATTCTTCCTTTATAAATAAGTTTATGATGAATAATTGGAAAAAAAAATGTACTGACCTAAATAATGTTGAATCAAAATACAACTAATATTAAGATTACACCTCATATTTATCTTTATATTCTCATAACAAAATGGCTAGGCTGGCAAATTTGATACGTGGCCGGTTGGAAAAGCGAAAGCCATCAATCACTCCACAACATAATCTTGAAACAATTTTAAAAGTTCAAATAATTGTATTACAGAGAATTGCATTTAAATATACAAGAAGTTCAATAAATTAATTAGTTTATGTACTGGATTATATATAATTCACAAACATTGATCAAGGTGCTTCTTAAACATCTCTTCAATATTTTATTGGCCTTATATTCCGAATATTAATTATTAGTTGAAGTGAAATATACACCAAAGTATAATTCATTACACACATAAACATTTTCCTTTTTTCTTTTTATTTTTGTGTGGTAACTTATGCTTTCTCATTTCTGTCATTGCCTCCTCTTGTGCCAACACACATGCAACTCCAAATTAATTTCATAGCTTATATTTATTTTGACTTCAATATTTGATTTGAATTAATGGATAAAATTAAAACAGCCTGTGCTGCATTTTAATTTAACACATTGGTCCACTCATAGCCCTAATCGAAGACAATTATGTTGTGTTTGGGTAAAATTTAGATACTTCTATCTTCAAACATTTATGGGCTATCATGGAATGAATAATTCAAAGTATTCAACACATGCTTAAATAAATACGATAAAGCAAATACTAGTACTTAACAACTAAGGCCTATGTATATTATTGCAATATTAAAATGAGTTAGTAGTATATTGGATAAATTGTCGGTAAATTTTGTAATTTTTAAATAGACAGGTATATTACTTATATCACAACTTTACATGCTCTCAGATTCTCAGTTATCACATTGATTTGATTTGGAGGAACGTATAACGGTAGAAGCCGAAATCTACAATTGTTTTAGTGCATATACAAATATCTCTCACATAAGCCATTGGTTTAAGTCTGAAAAATACTCCAAATTATTGTGACTTTTAGGATATGCACAAAATCCTCCAAATTTAAATTAACGGGATGGTTGAGAAAAATATCAAAATTGTGATGTATAATTAACACCTTTTTAAAATTGTGACACTGAAACATAAATCAAACTTCATAATTTTTTCAATATGTTGATAATATTCTTAATGCGTTATAACTACATCGAATGTATAAAATTACTAAATTTGTTACGTAATCAACCGTGGTTAAGAAAAAGGTTCATTATCATATATTTGTATTATAATCCAACGGTTTTTAATACAAGTTCATTAAATTATACAGCATATTCATTAATTACATAAGAAAACAACCTAAACCTCTCATCCCTACATGCATATGTATTAAGATGAATTATAATGATGTGATGGTTGATGGGCATGACTCCAACTTAGCACATGGTGCACACATGCACATGCACTTGGTAGGGGTATTTTATGATCAACACCCAAACTAGTTGTATTGTTAGGAATATGAAATTATCCAAATGAATATTTTGGATTGATTATTGAACAAATTTTGGGTGGGAGAAAATGATTGGATGGATGAAATTGAAGTCCATGTTCTCCATGTGTATGGTAGGGAGACATGGTGGTGGTCATGCACCAAAACAATTTCATTTAATTCAATGTATAATATATCGCATTCATGTATTATACGGTTACGGATACAATCTTTGAGAAATTAATTAATAGTAGTACTTATTTGGCATAGTACATGGTGATAAAAGGAGTGATAATATGAATATAAAAACTGATCATTGGGTAACTTACTATATACTATATATATACTAAAATGTTTTTATTCGATACATATAATTTTGATTAAGGAGGGATCTTAAGTTACTTTCTTTTCAATAGGGAAGTAGAGAAAAATAAAAAAATATATATATATGCCCATGTACGTTTCCCCAAGGCCTAACATTGTGTATGGCTAAAATTGATGTTATTTTAATATATATGGGGAACAACTTATATTACTCCCTCATATGGTGAAATTTAATTTAGAATAAAGTAACATAATTAATGCTTGTTGACTTTGGATACCTCCGTACCGTTGTATGTAGGTTGTTTTAATTAGCAATTACTCTGTTTTTTCTATTTTTTTTGTTTAATACATATAATTTCAAAAAAAAATTAATACTAATTTGTTTCAAACTTTAACTTCATGTCCCATAAACAAGTGCTTTTTTTGTCAATTCATTAGATTTATGACATGACTAATTAGTTAACAAGTAGTAGTAGTACTTTTTTTTCCAAGCGGTTGTTGGTTAGGAAACTTACCAAGAAAAGGGAATCCCAAAAAACTTAATTTTTGTGGTGTGACGTCACTATGTCATTTTTATTTGAACAAAATTAAGGTTAGTGTTAATTAATTTCATAAAAGTGAACTTAATACTTCCTAGTTATATATAGTTGATGATTCATGTACCTATTTCCATCCTAAATGTCTCTATTCTTATTCCTAGACTTCTTATATAGAAAAGAATACCCACAATTTTGAGTTTTGTTTTTTTTGGAATAGTACAATTATAGAAAATTGCCATTGAAGTGAAAAAAAACAAAACTCCGAAATCTAGCATGATTTCGGTTTGTCTTGTTTAGTGTTTAATATTTATTTATATTATTTTCTTTCGAGTAATGGGAGAGACCTATACTTTAATTGGATGCATGTTACTTTATGGAAGAAGAAAAAAGTTGTGAAGATGAATTTTTTTCATCCAATATGTGGAGATGGTTAAATAGCAACGACCTGCCAATTTTCTGGTAACAAAACTTGGCCTACAAAATCTACCTTTCATTTATTTTAGAACCCCACAAAAAAAAGTCTTTACCAATTTGGTAGAAGCAACATTAATACTTCGTGTCCCATTGTATGGTTAAATTTAAATAATTAAATAAATATATTCACTATATATAGTCTACGTAAAAATATAGTAGTAATACATTATAGCATCATCATAGATCACGATATAGTCTTAATACAATAAAATGACTAAATGAGATTGAATTACATATGAAGTTGTAGTAATAGTTTTTGAGTGGGCACAATTAATCATTAATTTAAAGTTTTGATAACTTTGTGGGCCTTTTTAAACTTATTTAATTTTCCCTGAAATTCTTACTAATCAAAGGAGAACTAAAGCAAACCATAAAATTACGGCATCGACTAATTACGCCTTGTCGCCTCATAATGATGCTGAAATTATGATTAGGCCAATGTTTAAATTGTTAAACAAATATATTTTGAACCAACTGTCTATAATAGTTAAATTTAAGTTTGATCAAATGTCACGTTATTCATTTTCAAGTTAATCGTTGGAAATAAAACAACATTTATCAGGATAATTATGAATTTATATGGAGTATTGACTCGTGAATCGTGATATGGCAATTTCTCAAATTTCATAATTCCATCAAATAAATAAGATTTGATCTTATAAGTTATATTGCAACCGTCAATGATTATATATTGGCATCATCGATCCTTGGATTCCTTACATATAACCGCCGGCAGTTATAATAATGCATCAATAGGGAAAAAAGTTTGTTATTTTCTCTATGTGAGCTAAGAGTAAGTAAATGTGACAAAGTGTGTGGGAATATATTTTAGTGACCCAAATAATTATTGATTGGTGCATGTCACGCCACGTTAATGGGAGGGGGGAAGTGGGCCAATTCTTTTTGCGTATGTTGTATATTTATTTATTTTATACTAGATGTTTACAAAAATGTTACACAACTTTATTTTTTCAAATACCATTCCAATATACTCCACTTATTAATTTCTTATTTAACATAGTATATCTTTGTGCGTGTGTGTGTGAACTTTTTGTGCATGGGGTGGGGGATGGGAAGAGTTATATTTGGGGCAATTGTTTTGTAGCAAGCGTGACATAGCGTTATGATTGGAACACATAAATTTGATGTTTGCATGCTTCCCCAAAAAGATAGGAATATCGATTTTTTTGACTTACCTAAAAAGATCGTTTTATTTAGTACTTAATTTGTTTACAATGTATAGGTTGTAGGTTACATTATTGAAAATAAAATTCAATATAAAATGAGTGGTAAAATCAGACGAATGTACATTATATTTTGACATTTTGTACCTGATTAATCCATTATAAAAATAAACTCAATATTATACTATATATAGGTGAGGTGAATAGGAGCTGTGGATAAGTAAAAAAAAATCATAGGTATTAAAAGGGCAATATTTTGACATAGTAGATTGGCCCCATACACAATCTATTTGGTGCTATAATCAAATTTTAATAATGAAATTCTCATAACATCTGGATTCAAAAATAAGCAAAACTATATCATGAATCACGTAATAAAGGAAAAAAAACTTTATTTTCTCTCGTATTTATAAGAAATCGATCGTCGTCAATGCAAGGAACAATAGTCGCACCTCCTCTATCTTCCGATGACGTGAAAAAAACCTTTTTCATTACAAACGTTCCCACAATTTCTTAAATAACATCGTGTTTGGTTGGTTAGCAAAAACCATATTTTAAGATGCTCTAAATCTAGGCAGAGGCAGTCCTACTCCGCAATGACATGAATGGAGCAAGCGAAACAAACTTGCCGCCCAATCAACTCCTAACTAATTCATTTATAGCCAAAAAACTAATATTGCAAAATTCCAACCCCCAAATTGTGTTTTTTCTGGTTTTGAACTTGATATTTGCGTTGGGTGTTTTGTGGAGTGGTCCCATCATAACTAACTCGAATGCATTCAGCCCAAAACCGGCAAAAACCGAAAAATCGAGAAAAACATCAGTTTTAAATCAAAATCGAAATCATTAACTTATTTGTTGGGTTCGTTACATTTTCACTTCTCTTGAAACCGTAATCGCCGATTCCAAGCTGGAAGTGGCCTAAATTTATTAACATGTATTCCCTCTCATTCCCATTCCGCACGAGTTTTAAGAAATGTTAATAAAAGTGGGTGGAAGAAAGTTAGTAGAATATGAGGTATCTTTACCATTTATAGTAATTATGAATTGGGACTTCTATTCGAAGATGAACCAAAATGGAAAAACGATACTCCTATTTGCGAGCAGAGGGAGTAGTGATTTATAATACTACTAGTACTATATAGCAGCAACTTAGCGCTGGTATCGTTGGATTTAATTAATGGAGATTTCCTTTTTTCTGTAATAAATTTTCTTCAATTCAAATACTGTTCAATACTAAGGAGTAAGTAGTATTTTATCATTGTAGTACCCATTTTCACATAATGATACTTTTTATTTTTAATAATAATAAATGTATAATACATTATTCACCGAGTACATTTCGATAGGAAATTTATTACATCATTTTACCAAAGTCATTTTAGTGGCCTTAGATTAGTCATTAAATGTGCCTAAATCGATTTATAACATTTTGCAACTCACGTAAATAAAGGCCAACAGTACATTTATTGATAAAGAAAATAAAAACAGAAGACGTGAGGTGTGCCACGTGAGCGACCGACACATGCACGTGACAGGGCAGACAGAGTGGATATATGCAATACAAGTTCGTTACAAGTATCAAACTATCAATAATTAAGGTATTGAAACAAAATTAATGGAGTAAATTTTTATCATAAAACAAAAATACTTCATTCTCCACACAGCAAACATTTTAATTTATCATTTAGCAATTATATTTCAGAAAGAGGTCACCAAATATTTATACGTGTAGTTATAAATTTTTCATTAGAGATTCCACCAATTAAAAAAAATTATCCAAACACGGTATAAACCTGTTAATTCATGCACCTGTCAAAAGGGGCATGTTTATAGCACTAACAATTTTATTTAAATTAAAAACTGTAAATCAATATGGATTCAGTTAATCGGGAGAGATGGGATCATCGTCGTTGATCTTAATTATAATTAAGGTGGAACAAAAATAGTTTAGTTGAATCACTGAAGAGAAATTACTGTCAATTATAAAGAATGTTTCTGAGAATTAACGTGAGGTTAATTCCTATGGAAGGGAAAATATTGAAGAAGAGGAAAACAACGTGAGATTTGGAGAGATTGGCGGTTTCTCCAAGAGGGAGAACCGAAGGAGAGAACGAGATTAATAATTTAATTCTTCATTCTGTTTGATAATAATAAGACTCCACACATGTGTGGTACAAAAAGATCTCTATAAACTAGGAAAACAAATCAAAAGCAAATCAAATCCTAACCACTATGGAAAGTAAATAAAATCATAATAACTAAATAATACTAAAATATAAATAAACTAAATACATATACGGAGAGAATATCAGCTCCCTTTCGGAATAAAATAGAATATTAGGTCCCTATCAACTCTCCCACCGTTAAAAACCACCTTGCCCTCAAGGTGGAAGTCAGAAAAATAATCTTCCATCTCGTTGTCTTTGTTTGGATCTTCGCCTGCAAAAATAATTGTATCGTTTAGGACCGCAACGAGTGATGGAGAATCCGTCTTTGGACATGAGATCTCTTCCGCGACTTCAGTGACATAACCAATGATGACAACATTGATTTTTGGGCTACGAGATTTTGGAGGAAATTTGGTTTCCACCAAAACCATTGACGCATCCAGCTTTTGAGGCGATTCGTCATCAATTTTTACCATCTCTTCGATGATGGGATCAAACTTGACATTTGTTGTTGACTCATCATCCTTTGTTGCAACAGGCTTGATGACATAATTAGATGTGGCCTCCTTTTTAGCCATAGCCTCCTTTTTAGCTAAATATGCCACTCCCTCTATAATTTTGTTGAGAAGTTTATTCGTCTCGGCGAAATAAATGGCATCCTCATCAAAATTATGATAAACAGCATCTAGAAATTCTTGCCATGAGCAATTAGGATTCGAGCGTCGATACTCGTGGAGCCATACGGATGCTGGATGGTCAAAAAACAACCTCACAAAAAATAGACGGTCAACATCAGAAAACAAGTGATAATCAAAATATTCTTGAATATCCAAAATCCATCTCACGGGGTTAACGCCAGAAAATCGAGGAGGAGAGTCTGGAGGAGAGTATGACGGCAAGACGGACATGGTGGTAGAAATCAATAGGAGGATGAGAACCTAATGAAAGCACCAATTTGATAGAACCTCGTTCTATCGGGATTCGGCACACCGTTTGTAACAAGAACAAAAGGAAGATAAACCTAGTTGGAGTGCTAGGTTTCGGAACCAAGAATGAGAATAGAAGTTAATTCATATTTCTCAATGATTTAATTATCTATGAGATTCTAGTATTTATAGAATCCGCAACCCTAGACGGTTCGACCTTCCTAGTTCGTTTCGGGAAAGAACCGACAAGAAAACCCGAGGATATTATAAACTAGACCCAAACGATATCTTGCCTTGCAAGATATCAAAAGAATACAAAATATAACATAATTAAATAACAAGAAATAAGTCTAGCTATGGAAATATAATAAACTAAAGATATTCAAGGATCTTCACTTCTTCGGGCGTGAATGGGCTGCTCATCGTCGCCTGGTTCCCGGTTGGGTTCGAGTCCCTATCAACTCCCCCACGGTTGAAATCCACCTTGCCCTCAAGGTGGGAGTCAAAATAGCTATGAAGAATCTTATAAATTTCAGTATACATATCATCCTCCTCATTCTCCTTCGTATCTGACTGAGATGATGGTTGCACATACATTTTATCCTTAAACCAAAATGATTCTAGCTCCAACACCTGTTCACCTACATGTAAATGACCACAATCATTATATGGTGCATAAAGATCGACAACACTCGGTGAAGGATCCTCATCACCCGATTGATAGGAATGAGTAGAATTTGGAAATCGTATCATCACATCTGCCACATTCAGGGCATAAATTCCAGCTCCAATGGCTTCATGCTCATTGTTGATTTCTGCTACAGCCTCACAAAATACCTTAGTGTCTACACAGTCATTTGGTCGGTCCTCCATAGTTGCTTCAGCAACTTCACGATCAGCATTTGCCACCACGGAAGGCCATCGTCCCCACAGAAACGACGTCACAAAATGAAAGTTTGTCATGTGAAACACCAGAGAGTATCCATCCTCGTCCATTTCCAAGACCTCGAACAGCGTCATGTATGTAGATCTATTCTCATGTCTGTTCTCTATCACCAAAACCGATTGCTTACACAGTTGAACCTGCTGGAATTGTGGGCGAGATTGAGGTCTGCTTGAGCTCTCACCGATTCGACTATCGCCCAGCCGGATACTAGCTTCCCCATATGCAACATTCCACATGTCGTGATCCAGAACCGTAAAAACTACAAAGGAACCCATAGAACCAACTCTCACTTCAAGGGCTCCTGGGTCAAATATGTGAACTCCTTCGTCTCTACCAAATTGAAGAGTATCTCGGCTTCCTTCGCCATCAAGTAAAATCCTATCCAAGTGCCCATATTTGTTACCTGAATAGCACTTAGGTGCACGAACTAGAAAAGCAAAAATATTGAATATGGCACTAAACATGTCTCGATTCGCATCACGAAATCTCTGGCCCCATTCGGCATTTCCAGAAAAGGGCATCTCCATCATCTTGGAATTCATCAAATCCAAGAGACAACTCTCCACCTCAAGGGTAAGCAGATGCGGCTGCAGGATCGATGTGTCAATACTTTCACCCAATTGAGTTTCATAAGACTTCGTATCATCACTATAAGAAAGTGTAGGAGTTGCTGAATATGGAAAATCTTTCACAGATTGTGCAGATTCAACATAAAGAAAACCATCGTCATCTTCATCATCACACCATTTGACAAGCTTCATGTGAAATCCAGTATCAGAATCGGAACATACTGATGTCGAACGATGATTCAAGCTATTGGAGCTTTCGGAAGCTTCAACCCTTTTGGGAATTACTGAATGCACTAGAGGAGAATGGTCAACAATTTCTAAGCTAGAGCTGCTCAAATGAGAAGCACGGACAACTTGCTCCTCATCAGCCGATGACTCGAAAGACGAGGAAGAGTTGGCTGTTCGGCAGGGCAGTCCCGTATCATCATTCTCTGTCAGTAAAATATCCGCAAATAATTCAGAATCCGGAAAGACGAACCGGGCCCTCAACCTCAAGATTCAATGGGATCGACAATGTCATGTGAATCTTCTTCCTCGACTCCTCACAATCTCCCTGACCATGCTTCAAGTCAAGCACCCTATTAGAGTTCACTGTGCAATCTATGCCAACGAGGGCATCATTCTCAACCAATTCCACCTCCAATTTATTTCCAAACGAAGAATCCATTAACTCATTTGAAGGTAGAACATCTAACTGATTGTCATCAACCACACATGAAACTGCCACGTCAAAGAAAGGCGGAGCAAATACCTCTTGTTTGACCTCCTCGTTTCGCTGTGGTGGCGGGCGAATGGGCTCCCGGTTCACGACTGGAAACGCCGTTGTGCAGTTGGGTTGTCGCTGGTCTAATTTCTGGGCGATGGTGAAAGTTTCCTTGAGTGTGCTAGGCCGCCGCATGAGGACTACCTGCTTCAGCGGGGATTTGAGACCCGCAATGAACAAAGAGGATAGTGTCGCATCCCCGATGTGAGAAGCCTTTTGTAGCAATGATTCGAACGATGCTTGATAGGCTTTGACTGTAGAAGCTTGCCGGAGAGTAGCCAATCGACCGACGTAGTCGTACAAATCAGGATCGAATCGTTGCTTTAAGGCTGACAAGAAGTCATCCCAACCCTTTCCTTTGTTATTTTCCACCCAATACTCCATCCAATCTGATGCTGGTGGATCGAATAAATATTGTGTAAGATAAAGACGATCATCTAACGGTGTGTAGTCTTGGTTGTAGTACGTTTGGATCTTATTAATCCAATCCGGGGCATTCTCTCCGTCAAAACGTGGGGGTTTGAGACGGAGGCGTGGTAGGGCTTCGGGCACAAGCGGTGCTTTAGTGACCGATGGAAGGAACGCCCAACTGTGCGGAGATGTTGCGACTAGTTGTTGGTCTGGTGGCTCCTTCGCTCTCGCGATGGCGACGGAGGCTGACAGTTTGGTGAGGGTTTCCTCAATTTTTCTGTTGGCGGCTGTTTCCATCATCATTGAACTTGTGGGAGAAGTATTTTGGTGTGATTCCTCGAGAAGAGGCATCGTATGTAGAGAAAAATCTGGGTGCAATGAGTTTTTGACGGATTGGAGAAAGATTTGTGTTAACTGGCGTGAGGAAGATTGAGGAATTTTGAGAGATCAATTTTGATGGAGGAAGAGTAATCAATGTAAAGCACCAATTGATAGAACCTCGTTCTATCGGGATTCGGCACACCGTTTGTAACAAGAACAAAAGGAAGATAAACCTCGTTGGAGTGCTAGGTTTCGGAACCAAGAATGAGAATAGAAGTTAATTCATATTTCTCAATGATTTAATTATCTATGAGATTCTAGTATTTATAGAATCCGCAACCCTAGACGGTTCGACCTTCCTAGTTCGTTTCGAGAAAGAACCGACAAGAAAACCCGAGGATATTATAAACTAGACCCAAACGATATCTTGCCTTGCAAGATATCAAAAGAATACAAAATATAACATAATTAAATAACAAGAAATAAGTCTAGCTATGGAAATATAATAAACTAAAGATATTCAAGGATCTTCACTTCTTCGGGCGTGAATGGGCTGCTCATCGTCGCCTGGTTCCCGGTTGGGTTCGAGTCCCTATCAGTTTCAACTCTATGTCATTTACTTGTTTAATTAATTAATATCTATACATACGACTCATGAATAATAAGAAACATTTTTAGGATTATACCCACGTAAAAATAACTTCTTATTAGAATCATAAAAAAATAGTAGTATCAAAGTTCGATAAAACGATATAAAAGTATAAGCATTTTATATAATTAAGTAATCTATCTTTACTTTTTTCATATTAATGAAATCTGATAATTAAAAGTCTGGATTATATAGATGTAAACAAAATTACATGTAACCCTTAAATAGATATTATGCGAAATGAAAAAAAGTAGTTATGCGATTCATCATTATTCAGATAATTAATCATTATGTCTTATTGTCATAAATGAACTACGTTGATTATTCAATGAAGTAATTTATAAGTATATAAAATCTTTGTTTCATTAAATTAGGCTAGAAGTTAGTTTGTTATTAACTCGCTGAATATAAATCCGTAAACATACATTTTTAATTGAATGTTCTCAAATGAACAAATGAGGAGTATGATTCTTGTGAAAAAAAGAAGCAATACTATGATAGTACGAAAAATAAAATAAAAAAATAAAAGCGCAATTGTGATTGGCAGTGAATGCAGTTAACCGGTAATTAGAGGCAGTGAGGGTGGCAGTAATGGCAGTTAGTTAACGGACGTTAAGTGTAACGTTTCTGTGTACGTCACAGTCTATAAAACGAGGAGGAGTCCGTTATGTTGGTCGTAGCGCTACCTTTTCCTGCTCCATTTTCGCTCTGCATTCTTCACCGAATCAAATACACACATTTTTCACCTATACATACAAACTCACACACAGAGAGAGAGAGCTCACGTAATGGCGTCTAAGAAATCGCTACCTCTGTTTTCGCTGCTGCTGTTTGCGTTTGTCGCCGGAGCTCTCTGTAGAATCCAGAAAGTCGAAGAATCTGCTATTTTGAGGTTCAACTTCGCGATTTTTGCTGTTTTTTTTCAAAATGCTTGTGATTCCATCTTGAAGATTTGGGGAAAGTTCTCAAAATACTGATTTCTCCTCATTTTAATGCCGAATTTCGCGATTTCAGCAGAGATCTCGCAGCTTTTTATTTATTTCGATTTTATTCCTCTCAAATCTGCTTCGTAAATCACTTGCATTTTGCGGAAAAATGTTGCGATTGTTTATGCTTGGGAAATGGAAAAGGAAGGATTACTCAGATTAGGATAAACAGAGTTAAAATCTCCACATTTTTGTGATTCTGTGAAGCGCATTATATTTTTATATTTATAATATTTTTTTGTTGCGGCAGTGCGGTTGAGAAAGAGGAGTTGCTGTTGCAGAGCTCTCGCAATTCGACGGCGGCGGAAAAGTGAGTAAACACTACTTTTCACATATCTAAACCGTCGGTTTCATAAACTCTGGTCTAAGCCGTCGGATCTTCTAAAATGAACACTATGCGAAAAGGAATCGGTTCCATATTTGCTGCAGATTGTTGAACAGTTTAATCGGTTGTTATGTTAGGCGAATCCCCCTCGGATTCTTCTGTTGGAATTATCTTAAGATATTATTGCTCTCTGTTTTTTTTGTAGCACTGCATTTTGATCCTCTTTAATCAGTTATCAGTTTATTCCCCTTTCTCTCTCTCAATGTACAACACTCGTGTGTGGTGCAATAGGTGGGTGAGTCATGTTATGTGTGATGCGTTAGCCACTTTCTAAAGTGGAATTTCAAAATTAATAAGCTGAAAATATAGGAGAAAATATTTATGTATGTATAGTTATTTAATTTGTGAAATGTCGGTAGCAACTGACACCACCATGTGGAATTACTACAGCGAAACATTTATATTATTTCCTTTTCAATTTTATTGACCTCCCTAGAGAATCAGCTATAGTCGATTTGGTCTAGCCTAAATGGTAAACTCCTGGTCAAAACCTCAGATCCCAATCTTCGAGAAAAACTTCTTACAGAGTCATGTGATTATGCATTTATTAATAAAAAAAATTGGTGCAGGTTGGAAGGAATTGAGGAGGAGTATTACAATGAGCACGCAGTTGATGATCCAGAAGAAGTGGCAAGAATGGTAGAAATGTAGGTCTTTTCTCTCTTGTTACATCATTTTTATTACTAATATTTAAAAATTATTGGATAAATAATTGCCGTTTTCTGCATTTAGTGCTAATGAGTTATTCTCGTTGTGGTCAGCAAAAATTCAATGTCACTATACTTTTTCTCAGCAGCCCTACGTCCCTACCCACATGCTGTATTTATTTCTACAGATTTTTTCTTTGAGTATTTAATTAATGTGTGAATTGGATTACGGGGGCCTCTTTTCTTACTCCCTTGTACAACATTCCTTCACATATAATGCTCATGGTAATTTTATAATTCATAATTATTCATGTTCTTGCTTGTATCTCTGCTCCTTAACTGGATATTTAATTCTCTTTTGTTAGTTATGAAAGCTACTTCTCCAATCACATTCTAAGTGGGATTAGCTGTGTTAGTATCTTTTTTCACGTGACTGCATGTGTTCCTATACAGAGTCTGTTATGGAGTACTATTACAATATTACATAGTTAGTTAATTAAATAAGTATAACCAGAGAGAAAGAGAGAGATATTTATTAACTCCACCGACACAAATTCAACAGTTTGATGAGGAATCTTTTGCACCGTACAGGGCCACAAGAAACAGCACGGAGAGGAGAAAACTCGGTTTCTTCTCATGCGGAACTGGCAACCCCATCGACGACTGCTGGCGCTGCGACGCCAACTGGCAGAGGAACCGCAAGCGCCTCGCGGACTGCGGGATTGGCTTCGGTCGCAATGCCATTGGTGGCCGCGACGGCCGCTACTATGTGGTCACAGACGCCGGTGACGACGACCCTGTCAACCCGAGGCCAGGCACCCTGCGCCACGCTGTCATTCAGGACGAGCCTCTGTGGATCGTCTTCAAGCGCGACATGGTCATCACGCTGAAGCAGGAGCTGATCATGAACAGCTTCAAGACCATAGATGGACGTGGAGTCAATGTGCACATTGCTAACGGCGCATGCATCACGATCCAGTTCGTTACGAATGTCATCATCCATGGCTTGCACATCCATGACTGCAAGCCGACTGGTAATGCGATGGTGAGGAGCTCACCCTCGCATTACGGATGGAGGACTATGGCGGATGGTGATGCGATTTCCATCTTTGGGTCGAGCCATATTTGGGTCGACCATAACTCGCTGTCTAACTGCGCGGACGGGCTCGTCGACGCTGTCATGGGATCCACTGCCATCACCATTTCCAACAACTACTTCACACACCACAATGAGGTAGGCCTTCCTTCAAAATACAACTTCCTCTGTTTTGCATTTTGAAGAGTTTTTACTAACACACTTGGGTGGAAACAGGTGATTCTGTTAGGCCACAGTGATTCTTACATGAGAGACAAGTCGATGCAGGCGACTATCGCATTCAACCATTTTGGAGAGGGACTCATCCAGAGAATGCCAAGGTATTACAATCAAGAAAAAATGTTCCAATCTTCCAAATTTGTCTTGGCTTAAAAAAATCCATCTTGATCTGTTATGTATCAACTTGCCCTTTCAGGTGCAGACATGGATACTTCCATGTCGTGAACAACGACTACACTCACTGGGAGATGTACGCGATAGGTGGAAGTGCAGAGCCCACCATCAACAGCCAAGGAAACAGATACCTTGCACCAGTCAATCCTTTTGCAAAGGAGGTACAGCAAGTCTCAAAATTTCCACTTCTTAGTCACATTTTTCTCTACAAACAAGATTTTATTAAACGTCTGCTGTTTCTACGATCAGGTGACAAAGAGAGTCGACACGGCTGCAGGTAAGTGGAAGAGCTGGAACTGGAGATCAGAAGGAGACCTGATGCTGAACGGAGCCTACTTCACACCATCCGGAGCTGGAGCTTCAGCCAGCTACGCTCGTGCTTCGAGTTTGGGTGCAAAGTCTTCCTCCATGGTTGGATCCATCACTTCCGGTGCAGGGGCCCTTGGCTGCCGCCGTGGGCGGCAGTGCTAGCCTACCGCATGAAAAAAAAAGCAATGAAAGAAGGTCTTCTTTCCCCGCCTTCTTTCTTTCTACAAATTCCAAGCCTTACAGTAATACCTATTTTCGCCGATTTTTTAAAATTCCCATGCTTCATTCACATTGGCAAGTGTACATTTTTTATACATGCCTGGACATTCTCCAATCACACCTCCATTTCATCATCCCACCATCACCACATTATTGTGCAACCTCGGCCTGATTCAGTCGGAAAGAATTATCGTTGTTCTGGAAACAGGCGCGGAAGCGTTGTCCAAAATCTTATCCATCCCCATCCCTGTCGTAACAGAGAATATATATCCATCTATATATATATGAATATCTGTTTATCATTATTATCCACAAAAATTGTGGTTACCCTTTGAGAATCTACCTTTCATTTTGTTGTATGGAGCCATATTATAGTGTGAATGTCCAAAACTTTGTGGTGAAGAAGAAAAGAAGGAACTTCTGTAATAGATGATGCATAGTATGTAAGTAGTGAGGTTCAATGCATTATGATTTTACTATATTTTTGCTGTTTCTTCTTGTTCTCTGATAGCGACCTTTTTACTTTTTTTTTATCTGAATGATTGTGGATTCTATTTTATTTGGATTTTACTTCATCTTTGTGATACATTGTGGTTATTACAATTTACAGCATGCTCGACAGATCTGATTATCTATCCTCGATTGTATTTTATCATTAAAAAGCAACCGTTGGATTTTTCTTTATAGTAAGTATTTTATTAGTAGTAGTTTTAGTTAATAATTAGAAGAATAAAAATACTCCTAGTTATTTATTTTCTTTGTGAATTTTGGTTTTAAGGTTGATCGTGAATTGTACTCCGTTGACATTATAATCGAAATTCGAGCTCTTTATTTTATAGTTTGATATCTGTAATTCTCTTTTATTATGAATTGTTTGGATTTTGTAGCTATTATTGACTGTTAGTTTAATACTACTACTAATTTGTAAATAATTTTTTAATAAGATAGATGAAAGTTTAGAAGAGTGCACACCTCTATCGTAAAATAGATAAATAATTACTCCTATTGCAATATTGTCATTAAATTATGGATACGATGGCGCTAACTACATTTTATAAAACGAGATTTTTTTTGTAATAGGTATGGACATTAACATGTTACATTTTTGTGCAATTACATTGGTCATAGTAAAATTAGACTCCTATAAGTTTGGAAAGTAATTTTATTATTAAATTAAATTCAATAAACTCAAATTTAAAAACGACTTTGAAAGAACAAATCGAATAAATACTCTAATTATAACTTAATAGTAGTACTTAATTAAGATGTAAAATTAAATACGTAGGATGCATCGCTGGTCACATGTAACGATTGGTGAAGCACATAGCCTAGCATGTGATGATGGGTCCATATAGCAAGTGAGCTAACAATTTTCTCTTTTCGTATAGACAAAATGGGGCCAACAGCCACAGTCACAATTAATTAATTCACCATCGATGCCCACTTCCATGTTACTTGTTTATATACATATGTGTCACTCTCACATTCAATACAGACTAAGGTACATGCAGATGCAGTTTCAATCAGAATAATCTCAATCACTTTCCAACTTTTTTTTTTAATCTAAATCAAATGGTTGTTAGCATCTAATCTAATGTTTCATGAAACAAATAGCCAAGGGAGGATAAAACAATAAAGCAAAAAACTACTTACATTGCATAACAGTAAAATTTTGCAGCAAAACCATTTTCTTAGTAGCTCTTAAATAGGGGTTAATAATTTGCATAAACGTGCTTTCATGTTCTATGAATGGGACAGAGCATTCTTGAGTTCAGGATTCGTTCTGGAAAGCATAATTAGCCTCAGCAAAGTGTGATTTCACCTGTGCAAGGGCCCGGTAGCGGTGAGAAATCTTGTTCTTCTCTTCCTTGTGCATCTCAGCATAACTGTAAAAAACACATTGGTTGGTTAGTAGGCCGGCTTTTATGGCAAATTGGTTGGCTGAGTTATGATGCTACGTAATGAATAAAACCAAAGTCTTTACTACTAGAGAGTCGAGTAATGAACTTACGTTTGGTCATATCCATCAGGTTGGAAAACTGGATCCCATCCGAAATCAGTTGGTCCCCTAGGAGGAACTATCTTTCCCTGAAATGGCAGCGGCAAGTTATATCACTTCTGTACTATATGCGTGTTTTGTGAGTAAGTGTCGGATGCATATGCACGGTCCCAACATGGAAGGTACTAGTTCAATGCTAAAACAGGGTCCATCCATATGTTGTAAAGTCGAACATTCACGTAAAGTTACCAAATCAGAGCCAATACAGAGAGGGTTACAAGTAAAAGAAATGAAAGTACATGCGCTGAGTTTGTCCATCAAAAATGTTTGGTACATGTATGCACGAGTAAATTCTGGCAATATAAATTGTAGTACAACTTATGACTTGTGATGGCAGAGTTGGTTAGATTGTCTACCAGTTATTAGGGGCGAGGAAAAGTGGTACGATGTTAGACCAGCTCATGAGCGTTAACTGTTTAATCACTACCAATATATGAAGATGAACCACTTTTGTATTGAATATTCCCTTAAGATAAGGGACATAAAAGTATAAATAAGGACAACCACTTTTGCTAATAGCCTAATAAACTGATCCAGGCTGCACTATCCCAGATGCACTCTCTCAGTCTCACGATAAGTGAGGCGCATTCCTTTAAATTTCTTCCACTCGCCTTCACTTTTCTACTTTATTCTTTCTCTACTTTATTACTACCACTTAGCTCACTAAACACCACTTCCTTTCCGTGACGAAGATAAAATGTCACACTTATTGTGGGAAGGAGAGAGTACATCTCAAGCAGCATTAGCTCCTATTTAGTTAGAAGTTTGAAGGTGAAACTATATTTGGTTTGCTCTAAGCATAAAATATTCCATATTGTTAGGTTAGGTAAAATTCTCAGTTGTACCAAAGCATCGGTATTAGACAGAAAGACCTGAAGTTTCAGGAAAATGTATTAGTTAAAAGGAGATGTTTGTTTATTGACATGCTAATCAGTAATTATGAACTAAACAGATATTCAAAGAAGATAAGCAAATAAGGACAATTTTACTGAAATCTTTTCTTATGTTGGTAGGAATGGGGTTGTATTTTGGGTGGGTAAGTTGAGTTTATTAGCGGAATTTCACAAATCATAATATACTGTTGTGTTCAACCAAATTAATCGCTTTAAGCGCTGATTTACCAAAAAAATGAGACTAGTCAGTAATATCATCTGAACTCTTTTCGTTCTTTTTCTTTCCCCTAAAAGTAGCATGCATCTATTTCAATTTGTATAGAAAATCAAGCCACTGGATCTAGTTTTGTGGAATTTATTATAGAATTAGGAAGCATAGAGCATACCGGAGTCTTCCCTGAAAAAGTAATTGGATCTGCATTTGGCCCAATAACAAGAGAGAATACGCAGAGAGCATAAGCAGATTTATCATCATAAGCCATCAACATATTGTTTAGACCTAAAGAGAAACAGAAGCAACATCAATATAAAGTACTAGGAGGCAAGTTTCACAAATAATTCAACAAGACAAGAAACTATGCTTGGAAATGATACCTTCATGACCAATCTTCTGCAGAAACCACTTGCTGCAATTTTGTTTATCCACATCAGTGGGGTAGAATAACACAAAAAGCAAAATGATTAGATGGAATTGAAGATAAACTGATCGATTGTGCACATTAACAAATTAGAAAATGTCAAATTTGGTAGCCAAAGAAGAAGAAAAATTGCATAGAGTATTTGTCTCACCTTCCTCACAATGACATTACTTGAAAGCAGTCTTAGGATATATACATATCTAATTCAATCTTTCTAGAATTAAAAGTGGTAAAGCTTGCTAGTCATTACACGGTCCAATTCTGTTAAAGAAGCATAATGAGAGATCCCAAAATAAAATTACAACATTAAGCACACCCAAAGAAAGATGTGGACAACAGAGAGGGGTGGGGAGGTATAAAAGTGGTTGTTATTCACGTAGGTTTGTTATCATGAACCCCTAAAAGAAATTGCAAACATAAGAGTGGGTAGTATAATAGTATGCAAAATAAAGGAGCAAAGTGCAAAGCAAGATTGATGTACAAAATATACACAATGCATAAGCTAGAGCATTAAAGGAAAAGTCTAGACATTCTAGTATGATATTGCAAGGGACCAAATATGGAGGATGATACCACATATTCGATCAAATCAAATACTAAGTACTATAATTTTCATCAACATAAACAATCAGCACCAAGTAACTTCAAGGACAAGTAGAAAACCATTCCTTTAGGCATGAAAGGTTTAAGGTACATAAAACTTTGTTAACGTTGAGTTATATCAGCATAAACTGTTATGACAATAACATCTAATATGGCCGATAAAGTTGCCATGACCTACGAACAAGACGCCATATTCTCTTAGATGCAAGACATTGTATCCAATGAAAGAAAAGAAACCTCTATGTGGCCGATAAAGGCGACTATCTACATACAAGATCATAGTTCGATATAACTGTAAATTACTACGTTCCCATAACAATCCAAGCCCTAGAGAAGTATCATACGATAAATTTCACTAGTTTATGAGTTTTCACTTCATAAAGCTCCAAACAAAAATGCTATAAAACCAACTTCACCGTGATGGACGATTATGCAAGGAACTTACATGTAAGGCCCTGCAAAGATTGTGTCAATCATTAGCCATATTCTAAAACAATCATCATGACTTATGCTAATAGATCAATATTACCAGGTAGTCCCTTCAGAGCATTGAAACAAAGGCAGGTATCCTCCACCAGCACCGGCCCGTTTACCTTTTCAAAATTTCATAAACATCAACATTTATAAAAACATATTTTCTTCACAAATTGTTCGTATATTTTTCGCAACTAATCACTTTTACGATTCATAAATATCATTCTCTTATAAACATTTATACAAACATATTATCGGCACAATTTGTTCGTACCTCTTTCGCAGCTAATCGTGCCTTTTCTCTGGAAATCTCCTCAGGGTCGCCTTGCAACTCTGGCACTGGTTAAAATATAGCACAAAATCCTAAAAGTATTCAGTAAACAAATCACAAACGGCGATGGATAGATCATGGATGCATAACGTACAATCAAGTTTAAGCGAGCGAAAGGGGATCGAGTTGCCGAGGATCGCGCGAACTTCTTCGAGCTTCTTGGCGTTGCCTGTTACGAATGTCACCGGCTGCGAAAGCACCGCCGCCCTACTTCCACCAGCCGCCGCCGCCATCATTCCCGCTCTTTCTCTTTGTTCTCTGCCTTTTTTTTTTTTAAGAAAGTTTATATACTCATCCTCATATTATTCACAATTTTCATTTCAGATGGTTGTTTTGAAATTAATTGTTTAATATAATTAAATTAATACTACTAGTACTTTAATATAATGGGATATCATTTAATAATAAACTATTTAATTAATTTTAATATTTTAATAACTACCATAATTCTTACTTAAAATATAATATGAGTAATTTAGGACGAACTAAAATAGAAAAATGCAAGTAACATGTGACATAAAAAATATTAGCATGTTCGGAAAAAAAAAATTGAACAGTTAAATTAAAGTGGTAGGACTTAGGAGCATAATATAAATGGGATATGTAATGACGGACAAACCGAAGAAAATATGTACTACAGTAGAACATTAGTCACGGCAGTATAGTGCAATTGAGGAAATCTCACTTTGTGCTCTCTTTTTATCGCCATGTGTTTCGGCATATACTACTACTACTCATTATGTTCTATAATACTTCCTCCGTTCCCCATTAAGAGTCACATTTTTCCATTTCGATCTGTCCTCAATTAAGAGTCACACTTTATTTTTACCATAAATAGTAAGTAGGTCCCACACTCCACTGACTCAATTCATTCACATTTTATTATAAAACCAATATAAAAAAATGGATCCCACATTCCACTAACTTTTTCAACCAACTTTTCTTTACATTTCTTAAAATTCGTGCCCGATCAAAGAATGACTCCTACTAAGGAACGGAGGGAGTAATAAAATTATTTCATTTTTTTCACTCATTTTAGAAAAATAATACTGCCAATTTTTTACTCGTCCCTAGTAATATATCGTCTCTGAATATTAGAAATACAAATGGGCGTGACTAGCGAGAAATTCCACACGAATGAAATTTTAGAAGATTGTTCATTTGTACACATTGTTTTGCGGTACAGTCAATCATAGTTGAAAAAAATGAAGAAAGTGTAGAAAGATGAGATTTCATTAATTATAATTAATTTTACGCATCACCCTACATATGATTATATGAACCACCAAATTCTTATTGATCATTTAAAACTTTTGGTTATATTATTAACTATTGGTTATAATTAATTTCATTATAGTGATATTATTATTAGGCAGAGAAGCCAAATTTGATATATGCCCCATTGTTTTGGTGCTCAAACGAAAAATATATGAAAACAAAATATCCACGTCAAATTTGGGTATTTTCATGTTAGACAAATGAAAATAGTACTTAATTAGTTTTAGAAATAGTACTTATTACTAAAGAGATTTGACCTATAGTTTTCTTACTGTCGCTGACTCGTTGCAAATAACATAGATATTATTGTCGTTGAAAGTTGAACATTGCACAGATGAAAATAAATACATTATCTTAGGCTAACATTAATCATATGATACCCAAATACCCAATCCACTTCAAATAATTTGCAAATGAACTACTCTGTGCTTGTGTGTATGTGTGTGTTTTCATTTATCCTTTTTATCGATCCTTTCCTTTACGGCTTGGGCGACGACTTTGCCGGTCTCCAATATATCTTTGCTTTTTTTACTCTCCGCTTTATCCGCTGCGTGTTCAAATCCCTTCTTGACTGCATCAGCCATCATCTGTCATCACAAAATTATTGTTATTGTATGTGTGAGTTGGTCAAGCGGTAGAGAGCTTAATGCCTGAGGTCAAAGGTCTTAGGTTCAAGTCCTCCGTGGCGCGACCTTTAAATTAAAAGTTATTTAACCATTTAAATTTTTTTTATTATTATTGAGTATCTCATATTGCTATTTTAGGATATCTAATATTAACGTGTCATTTCACATTCAAATAACTAATACTACGTTTCAAATCAAAGGGAGACATTCATGGATGGGAGATTATTTTTTAAGAATTAGCAGATTAAAAAAACTTAGTACTTGAAGCAGAATGAAGCCAAGTCGTGGGGCTATGCGCATGTTGCATGCACATACCCGATAGGCCGTGGCATGCGAGTGTGCAACACGCAAGGTGGGAGGCGCGTGTAGCGTGCACATGTGTTTTTACATGCTAACTTTTATAAATGTTTTACAATTTACACAATAGTGATAAATTTATGTTACACGAATCATTTATGCCGAAAATTCAGTATGGTATAAAAAAATAATATTGTTACACAAATCATTTGAATTTTGATAGAGAAAGAGAAAAGAAAATTGCATACATTTCCGGTAGCCTTGGTGACCTTTTCGGTGATAGCTTCGCCAACGCGCTTGACTTCCTTAACCACATCTTTCGATCCCTCTTTCACCGTTTCAGCTGCTTCTATGACCTTCTCGCACGTTTCTTTATCGATTTTCTCCTATTTAATCAAATCATAACACAATTTTTTTAAATCTCGTGCATTATTAATCTACCAATTTTAGGTGTTGAATTGAGCTTAATTAATCCAACATCATTGTTTTCCAATCCATCATGATTCAATTCAATAATTAAAACAAATCAGTTGATTAATGTGGCTTACTCTGTGAGATGGCGCGGTGGCAGAGACAAACCCTCTGCAAATCCATGTATTGTTGAGAAATGTGTGTGATCCATTGATTATGAATTTGGAAGTTAGTCGGTGAAGGGCCATTTTTTTCTTCATTTTTGCGATGATTAAATTAGATTATTTATAGAAATACACATGTAAGGAAATTATGTTTCTTTGCAAAAAAATCGGTTACTTTGTGATGGGGATTGAAGCATATGCAAATACACATACAGTTTTGAAGGATCTGCAAATACATAAAACATATGCTTGTTAGCTTAAGCATAATATAATTTTTTTGTGCAATGTATAAGAATATTATACTATGTGCTAGTGTTTTGATTTGCATATATATGTAATGTTCGTATAAAGTGTTTGGTAGTTTATGATATTAGTTAGATGGTCACGTATCTTGAGTAAAAAAAAAATATTAATAAACTTATTTTAGGAGTAATAAATATTATGGTGAATGAGATATCCTAATTGGAGATGAACTTACCGGTTATTCCCGTGTTTTCGGATAAGATTTTCAATATATTCCAACTATATTAGAAATCTTCCATTATTGTATTTGAATGATTATGAATAAAGTTTAACCTTTTTTTATTTTTTATTTACCGTAGCTAACCTGTCCGGTCACTTTTTAGGAGAAAATCATGTATCTGAATATAGATTAATCAATCCTACCAACAATCAATTATTGACTTACCTTATGATTTTGGAATATTCACGGTGAGACTTTAAAGTTCGTATTTGAATCCAATAAAAATGGAGTAGTGATAAATTAACAAAAATTGTATATACAAAAGTGGACATTTTAGGTATTTTACATATAAAATAAAAATTATACCATTAATTTATTTAATGTGTTACAGATTTAACCTTTTGTGATCATTTAGGAAAGAATAAGTTTCTTAACATCAACATTTAATTACAAGTTTGAGGAAATGATTTACTACCTCTTCAAATCAATTCCATAATTTCTAATCAATTCTGTTGAATCATTTCTATCCAATTAGGTAGTAATGTACGCATAATTTCATGTCCATTAACAAAAAAGAGGACGTTTCTTGTCTTCATTCCATTTTTAAAAAATTAAAACTCACTCCCACAAACTAAATTATTTTTTGAATCGTTTTTCATTCAATTACGTGGATAATAATTACCAGGCATTTAATATAATAATTTATAAGGTTTTTATATAACCCGATGGGCTGACCCGGTAACCCGTCGGGCCAGCCCGTTAAGCCCGATTCATTATCGGGTTGCGATTTTTTGACCCTAACCCTATTATTTTGGCGGGTTTTTCGGGCCAGCCTATCGGGTTCGAACTGCACTGACATCCCTATGTATTACCGACTATAGTATTTTCTACCCTACGGTCTAAACCATTAACCACAAATGCATCTTATTTTATCAGTACAAATAATAATAAAAAAATAGTAATTAATGTGTATTACCCGCTATTTTCTACCTTAAACCATTAACTAAAAATGTAGGTTATTTGATATTACATGTTCGCTGGCATCAATAAATATTTCACATATTTAATAAACTAATATCCCATTTGTGCATATGTGCTATGCACAAATGAAGATATTTGAAAATATTTATTTTAGATTGTAAATTAATTAATAAAATTAGAAATAATATTATTATATAAAAATTATAAACAAATATTACTATTATTATAATATAATAAAAATTATGATGTAGAAAACAAACTTCATATTTAAAGCAATAAAATTGAATAGGAAGAACTGAGAATGTAAACAAATATTATTATTATTATATAATAAAAATCATGTAGAAAACAAACTTCGTATTAAGCTAATAACGATGAGAGTAAGAGAGTACCTGAAATTTGATCAAATCTCTGCAAAATGTTTAGCAAAGAATATAATGAAAAAAAGATAGAAATATATGGATTATAAGCTATCAAATGCCATATATTTATAGTAGAAAAATAGAAGTTAATTTCTTTCAAAATCTTTCTCTTCCACCTCGTTATAATTAAAATAAAAAGAATTAACTTCCTACAATCAAAACCTATAAATATGAAGAATAAAACCTCTCACTCACTCCACTTAATCACACATTTTAGCTTTTAATAAAATGTGTTTAAATGGCCTTTAACTATACATTTTCTATTTAATAATAATATTTTAAATTAAATGACAATATTGTAAATTTCTTCCAAACTCTTCTTTTATATATTGTATAAATATTGGAAAGTATTCAAGAATCGATTTGATATTTTTGATGTAGAAAACAATAAAAAAAAAAATGGATATACTACTAATGTCTGTTTCCTTCCTTTCCTCTTCCCACTAATATTTCACCAAACAACATAGCACTAATTAACCAAACCAATGCACATATTTTTTCTCATTGTTTTCTCCCAAACAAGAGAGAGAAATCAACAGACTTACTTATTACTCTAGACCGACAAATCCCCAAATTCATTAATCGCCATGGATTCTCAGATCTATGGCCTCTCTCTCGCCTTCCTCGCCTCCGCATTGCCGGCCCAACCAGCAAACTCCGCCGCTCAGATCAATTCCAATTCAGTCCTCGTCGCTCTCCTCGATTCGCATTACACCGAGCTCTACTTTGTACATATTAAATAAAATATTAAATTAATTCATAACCACGAGATTAAGAAAAATGGATGACCTAAATTTGATCTCTAGTTCGATCTTTAGGAATGATTCGACATTGATCACTAACTCTTGTAACTATCGTGCTATTAATGGGGTAATTGTTAACTACTTATTGCTCCATATTTTATGTATTTATATTTGTATTTGTTTATTTCCATTAAGTGAAGGAAGACTTCTCCATAGTTTTTAATTTGAAAATCACTCATATTAAAGGAGATTAATTATACTTCTGAGATTCCGTTTGTAATATTGCCGTTATCTATCAAGGTAATTTGCAATTAAATGTGTATGTTACAACTTATAATAGTCTCTCTATCTCTACAACTATATATATATATATGTATACATAGAAACATTTTTTGTATCCTTACGTACTATCATATTATCATTCGAAAATATTGAGCAAAAATGAAGAACGCAGCCCCCAATTTCATCACTAAGAAATTGACAACACTCTTCATGATAACATTTTTGCTGGTATCCTTTGGTAAATATATTAACGTATTCACACCCTTATCTATTTCTTAAAATTGATTTTTTTGCATATTAATCTGACAAAACAAATTACTTGGTTAAAAAAATTTTAATTGGTACTCCATTTGTTAACTAGTGTATTTCTTTTTTCTTTTTTTTATCAGATTGTGGGGTGATAGAAGGTCGTGAATTTCAATGCCAAGGAAAATGTGAAGATTTTTCTGATTGCAATGAGGTTTGCCAGAGGTTTGGGTTTGCATCAGGGATGTGTTATCCACCACTTTATCAATATTGTTGTTGCTCTTCTTGATTAATACTAGTACTATGTTCTACAATAAAATAATAAGATAGGAATGGTTATAATTATTTCTTTGGATGACAATATTAAAAACTTATTATATACATGTATTCGTTTATAATTTAGAATCTTAAAGTTTATTATTAATACAAGAATTGGATGTGATAACACAAAGAAATTTATTATGCACACATGCAGCCATTTTTATAACTTAAAATATTTAAAAAGATTTTATAATAAAATAATTGGATGCAAATGACTATTATTTTGTATTTTTTTTGAATGACACCACTAAGAAATTAATTATATATGAGTTTAATCATTTTTATAACTTAGAATTTTAAGAATTATTAAATAATAAATTAATTAGATGTGAATGACTATCATTATTTCTTAAGATGACTAAAAAATTATTACAATAGTCATTTTTATAACTTAGAGTTTTAAAGATTATTTATTAATAAAATAATTTAATATGAACTACTACAATTATTTAATTGGATGATAACACTAAGATTTGAATTATATGCACATATAATCGTTTTTACACTAAAAAGACTAACAAGAAGCGCAGTTAGAAAATTGGCTTCGAAAGAGAAAGAGGTTGTTGACGTGTGGGCTCTCGGAAAGAAGCTGGGTTTGTACGCTGAGAATGAAGAGGCGGTGCTGAAGGAATTACCGAAAGATGGGGCACCAAATCTGTTGGTGATTATGTGATTTACAAGAGATAAAAGTCGGGCATAATACAACCCAAAAGAAGGAATACAAAAGAACAAACTGAAACGAAATTATAATGGAAAAATCGAAACAGTAAAACTGTAAAAGGAATTTAGCCGAGTCGAGGAGGCCTCTTTCCGCAAGACGAGATACGCCCCGGTAGTGCTCTTCGGATTGGCGTTTCGTTCCCAAAGATAAAACGGCTACGTCTCTGATGAAGCAGCACCGCTATCAGCAGAGCTCCGGCGAACTGCATGGAGGAGAGGGCAGAGCTTTCGACAGAAAAAAAATGCAGAGAGGGAGAGAGCTTATGATGCAGAATGCTTTCTAGTGTTTGATGTGTGTAGAATGCATGGAATGGCTAGCCTATTTATAGGCTCGGTCCACTGCAGGGGGTCAACAGCCATGATGGCTGTCATCAATGCTAGACTGTAACGGTTGTCGGTTACGAGGCATTACAGAGCTGAGAGGCTGAATCTAGAAGCTTCTAGATTCGATCATGACGTGGACTATCACATATCAACCACGTTGGCTTACCGCGTCATACTGTCGAGGTGTCATCCCGCTTGGCTCGCTGACGTGGAAACGGTGGTGGTACAAAAAGAACTAGACCCACTAGCCTTGGGTCGAGCCCACGACCAGGCCCAAAGAACAGCCCAAAGACCACTCAAAGACCACTTGCCAAGGACACGGGCACGGGCTCGCGGCGGGGAGGGCGGCGGGCGTGTGGGCTCTTACAGCCCATCCTAGTCCACTATAATTATTACATGTAATAATCCTTCTTATTAAATACTAGTTTAATAAGGTTGTAACTTTCAATGTGGGATAATTAACTCTCTTAATTAATCACATAGCTTCTCTCATAGCTCATTTAATTAGTTTGCAATTTTGCACAACTTTAATCCATTATTTCTCACTCACCGGGAATCGGATTTGAGAAAATGAATATACCACGGTCATCTACTCCGAACGTAGATCGACGCTATATCATTTAATTTTGCAAAATTAAATATCTCGTTAAAATTATAATTGGTCAAAGTCCATTGACCGGGCATAGATTCCAACAAAATCTAGATACTAGATTGAGGAAAAGAGGACGACCAAGAAAGGCCAAACCATAAGCCCTGAGGAACGAAACCTTCAATAGGCTGATCCTCAAAGGAAGAGAAATTGGTGTTTTCAAAGGAATTATGGTTGGGTCTAGACAAGTGCCGATTACTCACCTCCAGTTTGCAGATGACACAATAATCTTTTCCCCTGCTGATGATGATTGTATCAACAACTACAAGAAGTTTCTTCGTTGTTTTTCCTTGATGTCTGGACTCCATGTCAACTTTAGAAAATCAGCCCTCATCCCGTTAAACTGCGAAGAAAACTAGATTCAAGCTACCAAGAGGGTCCTAAACTGTGGGGTAGCCAAATTGCCTATTACTTATTTAGGCATTCCCATTGGGGCTAACCCGAGAAAGATTCTTACATGGAAACCTGTTATAGACAAAGTGGAAAAAATATTAGCCCTCTGGAAAGCAAGAAGTCTCTCTCGAGCAGGCAGACTTGTTCTTGTCAAAGCAGTCCTCAACAATTTGCCGATGTACTACCTCAGCCTCTTTTGCATGCCTAAGAATGTAGCCAAACGTATAATTCATCTTCAGAGGAGATTCTTCTGGGGCAAAGAAGAAGGAGCTAAAGGGGGAAATCTGGTCGCGTGGGAGAAAATTCAGAAACCGATGAAACAAGGTGGTTTAGGTGTTGGAGATTTATACTTGAAGAATGCTTCCTTGCTTTTTAAATGTTGGTGGAGATTCATGGATGAGAAAAACGCCACTTTGGAAGCAAATCATTAAATCAAATCATGGTATAGAGCATTTTAACGACTTGCAAGAGAGACATGTTACGAGCCATAGTAGCATTTGGAGCCAGATTACAGATTTCAGAAGAGAGATCCAGGAAGTGAAAATGGTATTCGTGTGAAGCATGCTTGGGAGTGACAACAAATGGAAGTGACAGCAAATGGTATTCGTGTGAAGATTGGGAATGGGGCGCTCACGAGATTTTGGCAAGACCGTTGGGTGGGAAAGATCAGATTAAATGAGACGTTTCCTCGTTTGTTCTTGTTATCCACACAAAAGGAAGAGCTTATTGAGAAGATGAGGAGATAGGATGGATGTGTCTGGAGGTGGAACCTTTTATGGAAAAGGAGACTCTTTGTCTGGGAGGAGGAATTAGTGGAAGAACTCCTAATGGCCGTGAGTCTGATAGTATTGAAGGAAAATACGAGCGATGTGAGGGTGTGGTGTGAGGACAATCATACTTTATTTTCAGTTTCTAACTTTGTTCTGCAGGTTAATAAGCAAACGGAAAATGAGCAGGCAACAAATGAACCCGAACGACTAGCTTGGAAGAACCTCGCCCCCCCTCGTGCTCAGCTCCATGTTTGGTTGGTACTTCTTGGGCGACTCAACACTAAAGAGAGACTCTTCAGATTAGGAACTCCGAGGATTGAAGACAACTTATGCACCTTTTGCAAGGGTGAATCTGAATCGATCGAGCACCTTTTCTTCAGCTGCAAAGTTTCATCAAAACTGTGGTATTTTTCTTGTGACTGCTGGAGTATATCGATTTGCTTGCCAAAGGGACCAAAAGCATGCTTGCTCTCATGGCTTGGTGCCCCCTTCAAGAGGTTTGACAAGAAGATATGGATCTCCATGTTCTATGTCGTCTCGTGGACGATTTGGGACATCCAGAATAAAATAATTTTCCAAGACTTCACTCCAAACTGGGAGTTTGAAAAGAGAAAACTCTTGTGGCGACTTGGTACATGGGTGAGGGGTTGGTGCTCAGGATTCCCTTTTTCCCCTACACAAATGGCAGAAAACTTAAACGATGTTAGAGGCTGGCGAGACTTTGAAAGGAAAAGGAACTAGATGGAAGAAGGCTTTTGAGGTGTGCTTTTTTGTGGTTTTGTTACTTTTTCTTTCTTTCTTTTACTCCGATGTCTGCTTTTCTGTTGTTGGTGTCTTATTCTTGGTTGAGCTGGTGATGTGGCTTTTCGGTGAGGAATGGCTCGTGGTCGGGTTGCTGCCGACTTGTAGTGTTTCTTTGCTTAGCATATGGGTTTTTGGTTAGTGGCACATTAGTGGGAGGTTTCTACTTTGTTTTTGGTTGTCATTTTTGCTATGTTCGTTTGTGTTGTTATCGACTGTTTTGCTCGCTGTGACCTCAGCTTGAGCTTTTCTTTTGTATAAAAAAAAATAACATATAATTGTAAAAATGATTTAATAACAAAATAATTGGTTGTGAAACATAATTTAAAAGATAATTTAGTTTGTAAGAGAGAGTTTAAATTTAGTTTAAATTATGTAAGAAGAAATTATGCAACTAATGTATATTATTACACATTAAAGACTATTTTCTATTATTGTTTGTATTGATAAAATAAGATGTATAATAGGGTAAATGACAATTGAATAGCATGACTAAATGAAGTAATAAACTAATGAAATGAAGTTTTTCTAGAAGAGTTCATGTTTTAGATACTCCGCCTTTGAGGTTACGTAGTTGGTTGATCCATGATAGCATATGTGTTTCTTACATCCGTTAATTATGTTAGTTTCAGGCTTTGCCTGCTTTTCTTTACCAAAAAAAATTAAATGAAGTAATAGTATGACTGAATGAAGTAATAAGTTCATTACTACTGTTTGACGTTTAACACAGTTAACATTGTATTTCAATAAAAATGTCATATTTACTTCATTACTAATCTTCATTTGGTTCATTATTTATTGATATAGTCATTACTACTGCTTAACGTTTAACACTAAAATTTGTTGTATCATTAATGTATTTCAATAACATACTTCATTTAGTTCATTATTTAGTGAATGTATTTCATTATTTACTCCGGCAAGTTTTTATTGAATAAAAAAATTAAAAAATAAAAAATAAATAAAAATAAAACTTTTTATTAAAAAATAAAAATAAAAATAAAATACTCACTCCGCTCAGATTAAGAGTCACTTTTTGCCATAAAAGTCCGTCCCAGTTTAAGAGTTACATTTAGAATTTTTCCTATTTGGTCATACAATTTTACCACATTATTCATCAAAATTACATCAGAATGACATTATCTACATTAAAATATAAAAAAGTCAAAAGGGACCCACCTTCAATCATCTCACTTCATTTATTAAACACTCCACCATCTCACTTCATTTATTACACACTTCAACTCTTTCTTAAAATCTGAGTCACAACAATAAGTGACTTCTAATCCGGGACGGAGGGAGTAAAAAATAAAAAAAAAGTTAATTGAATAAAATATTGAATTAATTGTAAATTAGTTCTAACCACAAGATTAAGAAAATGGATGATCCTAATTTTGTCTCTAGTTCAGTCTTTAAGAATGGATTTTTCGATAATGAGACTCATAGTTACAAACTTACAATGCATATATATACATGATATATATGCCTTCTCTAGCTTTTAAGTGTTGCTATTTTGGAAATTAAATAGTTAATATTTTTATATAATTTTTACTTACTTTTAGTAAATGAACTCTATTTTCCATTGACTCATTTTTTAACTATAAAATTAATACTCTCTTTATCTGCCATTATGAGTCCCAGTTTACTATTTTAGTCCGTCCATCATTAAGAGTCCTAGTTCACTTTACTATAAATGGTGGATTGACTCTATATTCCACTAGTTCATTACACTCACATTCTATTACTATAAAACTACTAATATATAAAAATGAGTCTCGCATTCCACTATCTTTTCGCACTCACTTTCATTTACATTTTTTAATTATGATAGTACCACTAAATAAATAATGAAATAAATCAGTCTTTATATAGAAGATGGTAGATTTTGAATCAATCCATATCCCTGGTTACGTTAAAATGCATATATTATTCAATCCACAACTAAGACTAATCCCACATCATTAAATCTTAAAATGAGTGGATTGAGAAACTCATGAATTTCAATAAATAGTAAATAAAATATAAACAAAAGGGTAAAATAGTCAATCTATTATAACATAATAATTTCCACGACTTTTTTATATCAACATAATGTATTACAAACATAACACGGTGACGTGAGAATCTCTACGCAAGTAACCGAAAATATCAATACAGTTTTATTAATATTGTACATGCATTATATTAAAATTGTTTGATGCATTTATTGATATAAAATCTGTTTATCAACATATACGAAAATTGAAATAAAAATTACTGAATAAAATTTCTTCATCCGATCATCTTCAGAACATTTGCAATTAGGATCTCGTTAGAATCCTTACAAAATTACCTTTAATTTGATATATTTTTTACGAAGAAATAATTTAAATAGATATAGTTACGTGTTTTAGAGTTTTAAGATGATTGTGAGGAGAGGGAAAGTAATTCGTTTTAATTTAAAATATAATCAACTTAACATTATTTCAACCACTAAATATGAATGGTTAAGATTTGATTTTAATTTGGAATTGCTAATTTATTAGCTATTAATTTCAAATGTGGTCAATTCAATTCTTAACTTCTCAAGGTGTATTATTTTCATTAATAAACCCATCCGCATCTCCATATAGTCACCTTGACTTGATTACAATAATATACTCCGTAGAATATATGAATCAAGAAGAGCAACAACAATATTGATAAAGTGGTGGATAACACTTTCCAGATGCAAACCCTGACCTCTGGCAAAACCCATCGCAATCAGAGATATCTTCACATTTTCCTTGGCACTGAATTCCTTGACCTTCTATCACCCCACATTCTGCAAATCAAACAATTTTCTTAAAATAAAATAACGATCATCACATCTGACTAACATTTTTAACCAAATAATATGTTTTAAGAAATAGATAGGTTAACATATTTACCGAGGGATATCAGCAAAAATGTTAGCACAAAGAGAGTTGCAAACTTCTTAGTGGTGAAATTGGGGGTTGCGTTCTCCATTTCTGCTCAATTTCGAATGATAGTATGTGATGGTATAAAACACAATTTCAATGTATTACCACATTTATAGTATAGAGAGAGATACGTGTAATTTGTAGTAACATTTAATTGCATTTGCCTTTTATAGAAAACAACAATTTTATACATGCAATCGGATATTCACATTTAATTGCATTTGCCTTTGATAGAAAACGGCTATGATAATTGATACTACATGCACTTGGATTTTCTGCATTGTAATTAATGTTTTTATTTTGAGTAATTTTTCGAAAACTAAGGGACGGTCTCCTTTGACTTAGGTGATGGAGTAATAAACAAACACAAAACACGCAATTATAATAATAACAGTAATAATATTAATAAACAAATCTATCGCATAAATATCCATCCTCGTAATATTTTCCTTTAATTTCAAATAGAATAGTGTTTAGAGACATAATTTCTCCATGCCATAATACCCTTATGTTTTTTTTGCCATAAGTATAATTTATATATTGACTAATATATCCTTAACAATGCAATTATGGATAATTCTAATTTAGAGGATTTTAATGTAAAGAAAGTTTTAATTAATATGGTAAATTAAAGTGATGCTTAATTAATGTAACTATATACTTTTTCATATTTGGTATATTTTACAAGTTGTACAATTTTTCTCCTTATTTAAAATATTAAGAATTAAATAATTCACAATTAAAAAATTAAATCAAAGTTATGAAATTGTTATAATTGAAAATGTGAACTCAATTATTATCAATATAAAAGTATCATATATCAAATTGATAGAGGTTCGCAGTAACATTCCAAAATTAAGAATTTAATATTGAAAAATAAAAAGTTAATATTAAATTATAAAGTTCTTAAACTTGAAACCGCAAATTTAATTAGTATTAATAAATAATATATCAGATTTTGATTTGATGTATGTTATAGCGCATTGAGCCAATAACTCCATTTTATAAATAAATCATATATCTCGGTTCTACTGTAACGTTCAAAAAGTTAAGAATTTATAGAAAATGAAATCAAGAAAATTAAATAATTAAAATCATAATTATAAAATTCTTAAATCAAAACTCTCAACTCAATTAGTATTAACACATCATATATTAAATTCTAATTTGTTTTATAATATAGTGGATCAAACTAAGAACTTTAATATTTTATAAAGAACATGAGAAATTATGGACTATATAACGTATAAATAGATGGGTTAAGAACATGCAATTATTTATTTTATTGGGGTTCAATTAAAACATTCTAAAAATTAAGAATCAAGAAATTTAAAGTTTTGAAAAAAATATTTTTGAAATTTGCTCTAGAAGCTGCAGAGGGATCCGAATGGATCAAATAGGCAATTTTAATTTCCATAAAGAATTTTAATTTGGGAAGAAACAAAGCAAATGGAACTAAACAAATGTGTATTGTAATATGTAGGTGATAAAATATAGTAAATATTTTTTTATTGTTATAGAAAATTAGAATTAAGCAAATCGGAGAAGAAATAATTTGTTGATGGATGTTTATAATGGGAGAAGAAGAAAGTGAGAATTTGTATATATTATAATCGGAGACGATTGGGCAAGGAAGATTGGAGGAAGATGAGGACCTGAGTTGCGGAATGAAGGCTGAGAAGATTAAGAAGACTGATGCGAATTGGGAATTGGGAATAAAGGTATTGATAATACATGGATATACAGTTAGTCCATTACTCTATTCTCTAATGAGCCCAAATTTTTAACATTACAAAATGTAAATGACATTAGCAATCTATCAACTACTATTATATCTAAAATTTCGTTTCCAAATCCTAATAATATTCAATCGAGATGAATAATTACCATAAATATATTTTAATATTATACTTTCACTGTCCTTTAATATTCCCTCCGCATGTAAAATATTGTCTTTTTTGTCATTTACATCCGTCCGCAAAATATTATCCATTTTGTTTTTATCTTTTTAGGTAAATGAAATCTACTTTCCACTACAATCACATTTTATTATAAACTACGTGGAAACCACATTCATTAGTTTTTTTCTATTCACTTTTCTTTACATTTCTTTAAACTCGGGACAAGTCAAATGTGGACAATATTTCACGGACGGAGGAAGTATATGTTTCACTTTGACCTGCACAAATTATAAGAAATATAGAAAAAAGTGAGTAGAAAATGTTAGTGGAATGTTGAGTCCTCCCATTATATATTAGTTTTAAAATAAAATACGAGTGAAGTTAGTCAGTATAATATAATTTATAGTCAATTATCCCACCCTTTAAGGTGGCTACGAATCAACATGAAAAATAGTCATCATGTCCACTAATGGATATCCTTGGTCCAATAAAAGTAACATGGGGTTTATTATTAAAAAGTATAGTATAATTAATATGGAACGTTTCAAAATGGAAAATTGAGACACGTAATAAAGGATGATAGATGAAGGTAGTATTTATTAGTAATAAGTTCGACCCCCGATGATCGCTTTCTGGATCCGCCATACATTCCTTAATTAAAAGCATGACAAGCGTTCATTACTAAAAGGGTAAAATAGTATTTATGGAGTATAACATGAATTTAATTATAAATTAAATATAATCTTAAATTACCCTTTTAACCCTATTTTCCAAAACATTTTTCTTTCAAATAACATATTATTTGGCTAAGCTAGAGTGCAAAGGAGCTTGTGCTTAATTTTCCTTACTAAGATACCTACTAGTTAAAATTAAATTAAGCCCGGTTTAATTTGCAGTTTAGTGGAAAATTAATATGTACGATCACATAAATTTATATTGCACACTCTCAGTCAAATCCATATATACAAGTAATCTGGATAATCAGATCATTAAATTTCTCATATTTAATTTAATTAAATATTCATTAATAATTTAAGTAATTGCATTTTTTTTCTAAGAGTATTATAGTTCAAGAATATGATTTATTATATTGGAATAAATTTCGGCCAGTTTCATATAACAAATTCATTTTTAAACACCTAGAGGTAGGGCTAACAATTTTTGGCACGGCATGATAACACGACATGAATCCACACGAAATTAATGGGTATGTGTCAAAGCTTATTGGGTTCGTGTCCTTATCGTGTCAACACGATAATGACACGAAAACTTCGTGTCGTGTTCGTATTACACGTTAAGAAATAATATTAAGATATTATAATAATAATCATATTATTTTATTTTAAATATTTAAAATTTTAAAATTTAAATTTAAAATTTAATATTAGAAATAATATTTATAGATTATAATATTATTATTATAGTGTCGTTATTGTGTCGTGTCATATATGTGTTGTTATCGTGTCGTATTGACCCGAAGTGGTTCATGTTGTTAATGGGTTCGTGTCGTGTTCGTGTCTGAGGATAGCGGGTCGTGTTTGTGTTCGTGTTTGGAGTTTTCTTAACAGGTCGTGTTCGTGTTTGTTGTTATAGTGTTGTGTCGTTATCGTGTCGACACGATAACGACACAACACGCACGATTTGCCAGCCCTACCTAGAGGTGAAATACTCAACTCGTCTTCTATCACGACATGATTCAATGCAATAACAATCGTAGCACAACAAGACATTAATTATTATTACCCAAGATGCCACGATTCTTTTAATTAAGAAAAATCATCGCGTATGACAAATCAAAGTAATAAGTACTATAATTAATGTTGTAAACTCAATTTTACATGGAGTAGTACTTCATGATAACAATCAATAAGATTTTTGTTAGTGTTTAGTACTCCCTCCATCCCGAATTAGGAGTCCTATTTAGTTATGCCACGAATATTAAGAAATGTAAAGAAAAGTGAGCTGAATAAGTTAGTAAATTATGAGTCTAACTTATATAAATTAATTTTATAATAAAATATGAGTGAAATAAGTTGGTGGAATGTGGGAATTACGTATAATAAAAGTAAAATAAGACTCTTATTGTGGGATGGAACGAAATGACAAAATAAAACTCTTATTATAAAACGGAGGGAGTAATCAGCAAGAATAACTCTATCTCGCTACTCATAATATTAAGTATTGTTTCGCACTAGTGTCATTCATTACTCTAAGATTATGATACTTAATATACTATACACTACATCTTTTGCCTGTTTAGGTCGCGAAATTCATAATATTTTACTTATGCAATGAGACCGAGTAAAATACATTTAGGGGTAGCTGTTTTCAAAGTCACCAACTTTTTCATGAATTCCGGTTTTTCCCACGAACTTTAAAAAGTTCTTGTAAAGCCACGAACTTTATTATCGGTTGTCATTTTCCCATGTCAGGTTTTCCAGTCTGATTCAAACTGTTCGTTTCCTATTAAGACAATGTCCAAATTCTTTTATCTTACTATCGTTATCTTCGTCTTTGAAATAACTTCGCGTGGGTACCTTGTACGCCTCAATCGGAACTCGGATGAAGAAGTTATGACCATTTGATGAAGGTTGCGACCTTTGTGTGACCTTGTACTATCATAATGGCCATAACTTCTTCATCCGAGTTCCGATTGAGGCGTACAAGGTACCCACGCGAAGCTATTTCAAAGGCGAAGATAACGAAAGTAAGATAAAAGAATTTGGACATTGTATTAATAAAAAACGAATAGTTTGAATCAGACCGGAAAACCTGACATGAGAAAATGACAACCGACAATAAAGTTCTTGACATTACACGAACTTTTTAAAGTTCGTGGAAAAAACCGAAATTCATGGAACGTTTGTGACTTTAAAAGCAGTTACCCCATACATTTATTAATCTGGCCACTTCTTATCCTACAATGCAGAATGCTTGGATATTTTTATACATGTATTGACGACCAATCAGTACAACCTTTATCCCATGTAAATACGTAAATTTTCTATTTTTATTCATTCCGTAAAAATAAGTGCATTTTATTTTTGAAAAGTTTTAGTAGTAATTTAACTACTAACACTATTTTAACTTTCATTCTCTCCGTCTCTCCTACTTTAACATACCTATTCTTTTTGTCTCTCTTATTTTACTAATTTTATTTTAATTCTCGTGCCATATCTATTAGATATACTTTTATAGGACATAGAAAACATAATAATATATGGAGTAACATTTTATTTTAGCCAGTTCTACTTTGGTAGTTATCGAACTTTGTTATCATCAATATTTTTTTCGTATGATAAGTGTAAAGTGTCCTATATTTCAGTATTTTTTCTATCCTAATTTTGGTGAAGATGTAGAATTGTAGATTGTATGTTTTATAATGTGCATTTAAATTTGAAGGAGACAAAATACGAGTTTGGAAACATATATAGTATATGTATTTTTTGAGTATAAAATTAAAGAATTTCTTGTTGGCGTGCCTGATGTCGCAGTCGCAGTCGCACCTAGGGGTGGGTAGGTACGGTATGCCTTACCGAAACCTCCATTCCGTATATCTCATCGTAAATACGGTATGCGAAAAAGTCATACCTTTACCTTACCAAAGTTTTCGGTATACCTTATTTTCGGTATGACAAATTTTCATACCGATACCGTACCTCATTTTCGGTATATCGTACCAAAGTTCGGTATACCTTACTTTTACAGTATACCTGACTTTCAACCTCAATTAAAATAGAAAATTAGAGTTTTTATAATATTATTTATATTTTATAATTTTAAAAATAAATTAAATATAATTTATTCATAAATATATTTATATTTCACAATAGATTTTATAATTTAAAAATATATAAAATATATTTTTTATATAATTGTATTTATATGTTTGTGGTATATACCTTAGTTTACGGTATATACCTTAATTTACGGTATATACCAAATTTCGGTATGCCGCGGTATACCGCGGTATATGAAAATTCATACCGTTACCTTACCGAAATCTTTCGGTAAGGTATCATACCGTACCGAAAGTCACGGTATACCTAAAATTCGGTATTTTCGATATTTTTTCGATACGATAAGGCCTGTATTTCGGTATTTTTCCCCCGCCCTAGTCGAACTCGCTAATTTCCACTTCTTTTATCATTTTATAATCCAATTAATAAATATAAGAAATGGCGCGAAAATTAAAATTGAAAATAAATACTAACAAAGGGTTAAAATACAAAAAGAGGAAGTGAAGCTGCGGTTTAGAGAGGAAGTGACAGGCGCAGCAAAAATGAAGAACTCGACTTCAAGCACAAAATCACAGGACCTGCTTGAAGCCATCAAAGCTTCCGAGGTGAGCTTCTTACCAATTACGCACCAAACCACAGTTCATTCTATTTTCAGATCTTATGAACGATTTTTTTATTTATTTACATTTGTTAATTTCGCATTTCGTTACGGAGATTACAGTGCCTTGTGGGTGAGTTTTCTTAAAGTCGGTTTGATATTGCTTGATTATGTTTACATTTGTTGAATTCGAGATTTATTTTTATATCTTGCTGGAGAGTTTTGTTTTTACTTCGTTCGAAATATGCAGTACCTTGTTCATTTGCCTTGGTGAGTTGGCTGTTGTAGTTATCTCATAGAGTAGGATATTACAGTGCTAAAACTATTTTTACGCTTTGAGGTTTATATTAACATTGTAAATTGAGGTAACATGCCCTAGTTTAACTTAATTGAATAGTTGGCTGAATGTTGAAGTGTCGGAATGGGGCAATTTGTATTTCATTTATTTAATTGTATCTGTGGATCAGCTTCACGATACTTGAAAAGTTGAACGCATATGCAGGTTGTTGAGGATCGAGTACGATTGCTCCAGGAATTGGAGGATATAGATGTCAACGAAAAGTCTTCCGTTAATTCTCTCATTGATGCCCTAACAGTATCCTAATCATTCAGGCACCAATTTGATTTCATTGTTTAGCCTTTTCACTTTACTTCTAAGTCATAGCCTCATAGATTTACCTATTCATTTGATGCATGGAGTAGAAACGCAGTTCCCATTTCCATGCAATCAAGATTATATGTCTTAGTCTTCTATTTTGACAGCCTTCAAAAGTGCCATTGCCTCAGTAAGGAAAATGGTCGAAGTTACTTGACTTGATTACTAAAATTTCTGGTTATGCTCGTATTTTAGGGAACTAAACACATTTGGTGGAGGATCACCTCATTGCTAATGCATTACATATAGCTTCATACATTGGCAACTATTAGATGTTAATCAGGAATCTAGTAAATTATTCTTTTCATATCATCTTAGTGTAGAACTATTTCTGTCTCTGGATTGTGGTGGGCCATATTGGAATTAAGGAAACTATAATACGTCTGTTTCAAACACTTATATATTCCACTTCAGTTTTAAATAAAGTAGTTCATCTGTTGATTCTAGTTCACTGTTTATTGGAGCTGGTCTTAGTTATGCCTCAACAATTTAGATATATTGGGAAGACTATACTTGTCTGGATATATCTCAGTGCACCTTGAATAAAACTATTTTACAAGTGGCTGCGAAATACTTTGAGACAGACATCTCAGGGTGCCTGATACAATTTCTGGCTCTAGGATCAAAAGTAAGCACTTAATTTCCCTGCAGAAATAGTATATTGAACTATCAGAAAATTCCAAGAGTAGCAATGTCTGGCGGATAAATGATATGCAATAATTGTCGTATCTTCATTTTTAGGCAAATGTCTGGTGTAGAAAGCATTTACAAATGACTCTTATGTCTTTGGAAGACTCCCCAGAAGAAGAGCATTCTAGTTTCTTCTATCAGGTAACTGCTTGATTTAATATTATTGCTGCCTATTATTATATGTCCGAATCTGAATATGCAGTCCCTAAGGACAAGTTCTCTCTAATTGAATTGTTCTTGTAAGGTAGACAAGCTAGGATAAATAAAAGTGATATCTGATCTACCATTAAATGCAGTTTTTTCACCTCTTGAACTTGAAATGTGTGAAACTCCACACAGATTTTGGCGTTACTAGATCTTGGACTAGAGTCAATAGAGATAGACTGTTATTGGTTTATGATTTCTGCATCAATATCTCCAATCCATCCATGTCTTGGTCAGTCATCTCTCTTTAACATCACACCAGTTACAAACACATTTCAAATCATGCAAGTATTTCCAACATGAATTGGGAAATTCATTTTAAATTCTGTTCCATCTGGATTGGACTTTGTCTGAGGTTGATTTTGACCCATGTCAGTGTTATCTATAAAAGTACTTGGATGATGCAAGAATAAGGCATGGTTGTTGGAACATGTATTCTTTGTTTCCACATGTAGGCTGTACCTCTTGATTGGAGATCATGCACTTACACATATCCTATCAAAGTAGTTTCTGCTAAGTTGCATATGTACTAGATGCATTATTTTTTGCAGAAGGATAGTTTTCAAGCATCCAAAGGTCTGAAAGCCTAAATGAAATTTTCAGTTGGTTTTTTGGACCTTTTCTCCTTGCTTCTTTAATTACAACTTTTCAACATTCTGTTGGCCCCTTTTATTTTTTCTGTTATTATTTCTGTATTACATTAATTTTGATGACAAGTGCATTTTCACCCAACTCATCAACTCATCCAACTGTTTTTGACATCTTTCAACTTCTTTTCAGTTAATTCTGGATTTACTTGGCTATTCTGCTGCTATTTATTCAGCTGTGGCAAGATATCCTATTTCCGTTAATAGAGAGTTGGTGGGCAGCCTAGAAAACTTTATTGCAGAACAGTTCTGAAAGCCTAAATGAAATTTTCAGTTGGTTTTTTGGACCTTTTCTCCTTGCTTCTTTAATTACAACTTTTCAACATTCTGTTGGCCCCTTTTATTTTTTCTGTTATTATTTCTGTTTTTTCTGTTATTATTTCTGTATTACATTAATTTTGATGACAAGTGCATTTTCACCCAACTCATCAACTCATCCAACTGTTTTTGACATCTTTCAACTTCTTTTCAGTTAATTCTGGATTTACTTGGCTATTCTGCTGCTATTTATTCAGCTGTGGCAAGATATCCTATTTCCGTTAATAGAGAGTTGGTGGGCAGCCTAGAAAACTTTATTTCAGAACAGTTCACTCTGATGAAAGACTTGGTATCAGAAATAAAGGTAACAAGTGAATTTGACTATTATCTTCTGCAAGATGTGTTGATCCTTTTTTAAGTAAAGTAGGACCTTCGTTACACAATACCAAATCCAGTACATTCTAATTGTTCAACAGCCTTTTGGAATTCTTTGTTAGCAGTTCTCTTCAAGGATTACGTTGGTAGAATTTACTTCTCGTTTACCCATCTTTCTTGTTTCATCCGAGGCACAAATAAGTTTGCAGCCATAGCATTCATTATGCATATTTCACTTTTTAGATTGAGTCTTCATGCATATATTGCAGTAACATCTGATCTTTATTATTTTTGCACTTCTATGTTGCTCTACAGAGGATTAACGTTCTAGGTCCAGAGCTACTGAAGGCAGCACAGATGACTGTAGACGCTGCAACTCGGTTATGCAAGGTATACTGCAATGGTGTGAACTGGGATATTTACCGTGCAAAAACTGAAAATGAAAGTTTAAGAGACTGTAAAGTGACTGAAAATGGTGACCATGTTGTTCATGTAACCAATTGCACAATTAAAAAGTTGTGTGAGTTGGGCACTGCAGCAGCTAGCGATGGAGGCAGTCTTGTGAGTCTACTTAACATGTCATGGAAAGGTGTAGTTTCTCTGCTTCAGTTTGGTAGGGGTTCTTTAGCAACAAAGGTGAATATAACAGATATTATTATGAACCTGATTTCATTGGCCAGTGAATCATTGAGATGTGCTGCTGACACTTGGTCATCTTCTACAAAGGAAGAAGTCTCTGTGGCAGAGGCCAAAAGGAGTTTCCTTCCAGTCAAGTTTTATCTAATAAACGCAGTAAGAATTGTTTCACAATACCAAAGCCAAGCCTTCTTGGTGTACAAGGAGATAGCAATGTTGGTTGTTATGATATTAACCTTCAGAATTGCACTCAGCATGGTGGAAAGGTTGAAATCCACAAGCGAAGTACTGGCAGAAATTTTGGAGCCGACATCCTTGCACTTACTCAACACTTTGTTATATTCAGCTCTGGTGAAGCAAGAAGACAAGCTCCAAATTTTGGACTGGCTGTTTAGTAACAGCGGCGACATGAGTTCTGTGACTGTGGGCATTAGCAGCTGCCACAATTCGTTAGATATGATCTTTGCCATAAGTTCCAATGACTTGAACAAGGAAAGGGTTTTCTTTCTGGGCCGAGTTGCCTTATTTCTTAGTATTGTCTTGTGTGCTCCTGATCTCGAAGATGACATCAGAATTGGCATTGCCAGAAAGCTTGGATGGCTTTTGGATACACTAGTATATGAAGATGTTTATTGTTCCATTCTTGTTTTGCAGACTCCTTTAAACAGTAGCCAAAACCATGAATTGGCTTACCAACCCATGGTTTGTGCTGTACTCCATGCACTTAAGACATTCATGATTGTGGTCTCTTCAAGTCAGGCATGGGATGAAATAGAGTCGTTCCTCAGCGAAAACCTTTTCCATCCTCACCATCTGTGTTGGGATATTGTCACTGAACTTTGGTGTTTTGTCCTTAGGCATGCCGAGCGCAGTATGGTGAACGATGTCATCGATAAACTATGTTCACTATTGATGCTAACATCTCAAGAATCGGCACTGCTTCCTCATAGCTCTCTGCGAAAAACTGCAAGACTTATCTGTACAATTGTTACTTACGGACCAGAATTCTTGGCCGATCAAGTTTACGATAGCATATTTGAAAGTACTACATCTCAACATGTATTGAATGTGCATGCAAGTCTGCACATGGAAGGTTTTCCCCTGAATTTGCTTTCAGAAAAGAAAAGAAGCATTGCCAAACAGAGAATTGTGACTGATTATTATGACTTCCTGAAGAGCTTCGAAGATGCCTCACCAAGAGAAAGTTCTGTTTATGGTGCTCCTGTCTTTGCTCTCCGTGCTGCTTTGCAGTCTCTGTAAGTATATTATACTAAGACTCAATCTACATGTTACAAAAGCATTCTTGAGCACACCCTACCTATTCGTGCCCCTTTTCCCCCTTTATTTTAGATAATTCTGAAAGCCTTTGTTTGATTATGTTTAGCCAGGTAAGCCTGTCCGATACTGACATGAAGACTGTGAAGTTCTTAATTGCTATTGTTCGTAAGTACATAACTTCCTCAGACAATGCAATCAAGGATGGATACCGAATGCTTATTGGCGAACTGCTAGGGATCATATCTAGCATGAAGCATTTATACTCATTTGATGAAATGGAAGAAGTTATTTTGGAGCTCCAGAACCTCTTTATCTCGAGACCTTCATACTCAGATGGCCAACTCTTCCTATGCAAACCTAATCTAGTTTGCTTCATGACTGGCCTTGGTCATATGAAATTACCAGACAGTGATGACAGCGCGAGAAGTTCGGCTGCATGTGAACTATATCAAATGCTACTCAGGGAGAGGCACTGGGCTTTTGTTCACTTAGCTATCACTGCATTTGGGTATTTTGCTTCTCACACTTCCTGTGATGAACTCTGGAGGTTTGTGCCACAAGATGCTGCCCTGTCTTTTGATTTGCAGGGGGGAAGTGAAACTGACCAAGATAGATTCATGTCGGAGTTGAAGGCAGTTCTGGAGAAGGATATGGCATGTCCAACAATACAAGCTAGTCCCGATCAGATCGCATTGCTAGTGAAAGAAGGTCAAGTGCTGAAGGAAACTTGTAGGGACACTGTGAAATATGCTCCAGTGGTTACATTATGTGATATGATGGATATTGACAATGAGAAACAGCCTAGCAAGAAAAGGAAATTCCCTAATGAAATCTCAAGAGGAGTTGAACTGCTACAGAGCGGCTTGAAGATTATGCTAGATGGCCTTTCCGATTGGCAACAGAATCAACCAGACTCAAGTGAAGCTCGTGAAAAGTTTTTGAGTCATTTCAGCTGTCTTGAAGATGTGGTAGCACACTTAGCTAAACTTGCTGATAGTAGCTGAGAGTCTGTAGTCTGAACACGAAAATTCGATGTTGCGGAGCCAAGAAGCGCTTGTCTTTAGACAGGTATATTACACCTTCATATGTTATGTTTATAACTGTTTCGCATTCTGATTTATTATCATTTCGTCTTGAAAAATGAGGAAGAAAATCTTATAGTATGTTATGTTCTTTAGCTGGTTATATATTTTCTTTATCCTTTTTTCTAGTGTCCCCGTTTAACATAAACTAGTTTGAATATCCATCTAAGCACAGTAGTGAAAATTTCACATCATAAAATTTGAAAATACTACTAGCAAACAACAGTACTGAAGTGTATGGTAGCAAATTAAATTGCTGGCGACAATAGTTTTATTAGTATTCTAGGCCACAGATAAATAAATAAATACTCATAATCATTTGGTTTAAGAGTGACACTGATATGACTCAAGAATACACAGTGGTTGAAATATTTGCTCCCCAAGGTCAGTGCTCATGCGTTCTTTGACCTTTGTTTGGTATATACTCCTTCAATGCTTTCTGAAATTACACCATTGATGGCGTTTTCATCTTATTGTGAAAGATTTATAGTAGTATTACTTTCTAAAACTATGTTAAAATTTTGCGTAGGTTAGAAGCGTGACATTCATTGCAGAGTGTAATTTACTGAAGTACTGAAGTTAGCACCAACCCTTGCCTAGTAGTAGTAATTATCTGCAACTACCTCAATAGTGCTCCCATTTCAAAAAGTAAATTAGACCATCAATTAAAGAATTTGACACTATGATCATACTTAAATACTTAAAGCATGCCATTGCCAACCTGATAACTCTTAGATTAGATCGACTCATGCTCGATCAAGAGAACAAATCACATTGTAGATGCATCAAATAATGATCCATTAAAAGTTTAGTGAAGTAATGTGAAAGCACTATTGATTCTGATTGTATGAGCTGATTTAGTTAGTTTGTTAATGATAATGAGTATTTATATGTATAAAAACTTGGTTTTGGGGCTTTGTAAGCTTCCCTTCTGTAATCACTTTTATAGTAGTAGTTCCAAAATAATCACTTTGGGGTTTCAAAAAAAATTGTTTTGAGTATATTATGAGAGTAGAGGAATATGGATCTCATATTTTGAGTTGTTATTTATTCGTAGAGCGTGTGGACATCTGTTTTCCGCAAATTGTGACATTTATTATTCGACGTATCTATTTTTAAGTATAAGGACATAAAGAGTTTGCCATTATTTTCCATGAAAATTGCAAAATTTATCTTCATAATTCATATACAGTATATGAAATTCATAAATTCATTCTGGACGGAGGTGGGGTTTTGGTTCTTTGACAGGGACACATACCATGTTTCACCCTATGTTGAATTAATATGATGTCACATCGATGTCTATAATAATATTATCTCCTAAAAATAGTTAATTGTCTTACTAAACTTCCAGTAGTAGAAATCTTAACCACGACACAATTACATTCTCTCACCACTCGATCGGATTACAAGATTATCACCACAATCATATTTCACACTTTACACAAATAATTTCATCTCAAATTCACCCAATATATGAATCTACTTATAAAAAGTACAACCTCCCAATGCAGTCGACGAAGTCTAAACAATGAAAGCACAAAACGCGGTGGTTCTCAAATTCTTGCATGACTTCCACTAATACACTCGTATATATTTAATTTGTGCTTGTAGCTTAACCATATGGGACAACCACTTCCACTTATATCAATTTTGTTTGAAAAAAGAAGCACTTTGCTTTTGTCTTTGAGAAATTTGTTGAGAAGAATTTCATGTAATCAGAAGTAATGGATAGAAATTTGGAAGTATTTCAATATCTGTGTCTCTAATTATTAATAATCCAGAAATATAATTGGGCCAACTGCTTTATAAAAATAATTGGGTTTTTGAATAAATCTAAAGCCCAGTTATATATTGAGTACCGTAAAAGTTACTAGGATTTCCAGAAAGCTTTTCATTTTTCACTTCCCGCCTAAACCGCCTTCGCGTTGAACGGTCAAGGTTTAGAATTCATCGATTCAAGAGTTTGTCAATGTTTTAAAAATCGGACCGGCAAACGAACCGGCGTCGTTACTGGTTCACTGGTTCAACCGGTTCATTGGTCGAACCACTGATTGAACCAGAATATATAATAAACATATATATTATATATTATTAAATACATATAATAAAATATGTGAATAAAAAATAAAAAATAGCCTTATAGATATCAAAAATGAAAAATTTGGGGCACAAATGCATTTCAAGTATTTTTCACATATTGCCATGTTTTGTAAATAAGATTAAAATATATTTTGTAAATAAATAAAAAAATATTTTTAAAAAAAGATTGTAGTATGTCAATATTATCTAAATCTGAATATTTAAAGAATTTCAGTTATTAAAAAAATGAATTACAAAAGTATTTGCAGATTGAATATAAAACTAAAAATGCAGATAATAAATGTGCACAGCTATCAAAAACTTTTTACTTGATGAGTTACTTTTTCTATTCCCAATTTTACGTAATTCAATTCACACGGTATACTTGATAATTTCCCTTCACAGTTCACATCAATTTCTCTCTCTACTCTTTTACTGATTTCACCATTGAAGCACTATTCTAGCTTCTTTTGCTGCCAAATCAAGGGGTTCGCCGGCGGCGATTAAGCAGACTGGCGGGGCTGGCGTCGGATTTGGCGATGGAGCAGCTGCGCCGGGGGGACGAGAGAGCGCGGTGACATATTGCAGCATGTTAGCTCACATAATCCATCTCACACATGTGCCACCTCCAATGATGATTCGATGGATGGCCAACGTGGAAAGCTTGCAGTATCTGTTCCAGATCATCACATCAAAAAAGATAGTCTACAAGGACTACATAATTAGCTATATATACATAGCATAGGAAGGATCTAGATATTATCAATCACTAAAAGACAAAGATGCTAACTAACTAAGGGATATATATACAGAATATTATTAACAAGATTGCAGCAAAATATTGTTGGTTTTCAGAGATGAGTTGGCATCGTCAATTCTATCCATTTTGATGTGATGATCTGGAACAGATACTGCAAGCTTTCCACGTTGGCCATCCATCGAATCATCATTGGAGGTGGCACATGTGTGAGATGGATTATGTGAGCTAACACAGCAGATTCAAATTAAGTGTACCGGCTGAACCGATTTCCGGTTTCCGGCCAAACCGGACGGCTCAACCGAGTTAAAACGGCTCAACATCAGACGGTGTTTAAAACGCCGGCTCGTCTCCTACTTCAGGTTTCTTCTCATGATTTCTCTTCATTTCTCTTGATTTGAACTGTTATCGTTTGTAATTTTATCAAATTTGACACTTCTCTGCTTATTGCAGATTTATAATTGGGAAATCTCACGCACATTCTAGTTCACAAGGGTTTACAATCGAGAATGGCCTCCTCAATCCTCCAATCTTCTATATTCTGTGGGATGAAGATGATGAGCAACACTGAGAAATTATCATCCCCTTGCCTGATACTACCGTCATCCTACGAAGTCGGGTATAAAAAGTTGTACAGCCTGGCAGAGAAGAAAGTGGTGAGCATCGACAAGGCAGCGGCGGCGCCGGCGTGGGCACAAGGCGGGCGGGTGAAACATGTGGGATGTTCCCACGGCTGGGTGGCCTCATTCAATGAGGACAACCGTCAGGCTTTCCTCTTCAATCCCCTCACCGGTTGCCACATAAAGCTTCCCGACATTGATCACGCCTTTCCCGCACAGCCACCCTCACCCTTCGGCACTCGCCCCATCAACATCATCCTCTCCTCCTCTCCCGACGCCCGCGACTGCCGCGCGATCATGCGCCACGCCCCTTCCTCCGGCATTGCGGTCTGCTCCCCCGCCCACACCAGCAGCAGCTGGGTCCCCGTGTGCGGCCAAGGCGAATACCACGTGATCGGCTACTCCGCCCGCCAGAGCCGCCTCTTCTGCGTGACCAATCAGGCGGACTCGTTCTTGGAGCTGGAGTGCTGGGACCTCCATCGTCCGCGGTCGCCTCTTTGGAATACCCGAATGTATACGAGTCACGGGTATGAGGACGAGCACTACCACTGCCCCCGCTATCTGGTGATCGATGAGCACTCCCAGCGCCTGTTTCTTGTGATCCGTGTCGTCACGGAAGAGGGCGGGGAGGATGAGGATTGGATTGATGACACAGCGTCCTTTTGCAAATTTTGTGGAAACCTCAAGGTGCAATTCTGCACATCATGTGGAACCAAGCAAGACGACCGGAAATGCCTGTTCCTTGATTCTTACACCACTTGCCCGCGATTGCAGAACTGGTCGCACTATATGGTTGATCAAGCGCTGCTTGATATCTACGTTACCAAGAAAAGAAATGGAGATATCTCTGAAGATGAAGAGGAAGGGGTAGATGAAGATGAAGAGGAAGGGGAAAATGAAGATGAAGAGGAAGAGGAAGAGGCAGAGGAGGAGGAAAAGGAAAAGGAAGAGGCAGAGGCAGAGGAGGAGGAAGAGAATGGTGGTTCAATCCGTTACTCGCACAAAACCATTCGTTTCCACGCGTACGAATTTGATTGCAAACAAGGTGAAATGAGGTGCATGGAGGCTTCACTGGATGGTTTGGCAATGTTTGTCGGAGGCAACCACTCGTTTGCCCTGCCCGCGGCGGACTTCAACTTGAGCCCCGATTCCATTTATTTCACCCCGGATGGTGTGAATTACATTAGCCAAGGCGGAAGAAAGGACGATGCTGGAATCTATAGTTACGTGGATGGCAAAATATCTTCCATCGATTATCCCTGTGAGTCTCAGATATCCACCACTTCCACCAGGATTGCTCCACCCATGTGGCTCACCCCAAATTAGTCAATTCCGTAGTAGTACTTAGTAGTAGTAAATCTGTTTCTTAGTGTTCTGCTTTATCATCTTAATTGTTAGGAGTATCTCATTAGCGAGCAAGCACCTTCCCTATTTTCTTTGGTTTTTGTTGTCAAGGAAAGGTGTAGTTTCTCTGGGTAGCAACAAAAATGAATATAAATGGAGTAGTATTACTATTATGAACCTGATTTTGTCCCTGCTTCCTCATACATCTTTGCCAAAGACTTATCTGTACAATTGTAGCATATTTGACAGCCTGCACATCTCAACATGTTTTCCCCTGAATTTGCTTTCAGAAAAGAAAAGAACAGAAGCATTGCCAAACAGAGAATTGGCTGCCCTGTCTTTTCTTTTGCAGGCAGTTGTGGAGAAGGATAAGGCATGTCCAAAAATACAAGCTAGTCTGATCAGATCACATTGCTCAAGTGCTCAAGGAAATTTGTAGGTGACATTATGTGGTATGATGGACGTCGAAAATGAGAAACAGCATACCGAGAAAAGGAAATTCCCTAATGAAATCGAACTGCTACAGAGCGGCTTGAAGGTTATGCTAGATGGCCTCCCCTGAATTTGCTTTCAGAAAAGAAAAGAAGCATTGCCAAACAGAGAATTGTGACTGAATATTATGACTTCCTGGAGAGCTTCGAAGATGTCTCACCAAGAGCAAGTTCTGTTTATGGTGCTCCTGTCTTTATTTGATTATGTTTAGCCAGGTAAGCCTGTCCGAAACTGACATGAAAACTGTGAAGTTCTTGATTGTTATTGTTCGTAAGTACAGAAATTCCTCAGACAATGCAATCAAGGATGGATGCCGAATGCTTCTTGGCTAGCATGAAGCATTTATACTCATTTGATGAAATGGAAGAATTGAAGTTATATATTTTGGATCTTAAGTAACAGAGTAATGTTAATGGTTAGTTGTTTACATCTAGTTTCTGTATTGTCACTATTTAATATATGAACTATTCCCCACTCAATCAAATATTAGATTAATTTGATATATTCATTTTAATTGATCTTTGATCCTATATTTAATTTGGGATTTTACCTGAATCTTATATCCAATTGATCAATTGGGGATATTTGATTCAATTTATCTTATAGTACTGAATGTGCTGAGTTAAATTAATATTAATTGGGATTCAGTGCTAAATTATAAGCTTGTTTTTCTTTAACGAATAAAAAAGCGAATCATTAATTAACTTTAACGAATCATTAATTAACTTTACTCATATATACAGTGACTCACTGACTTGGAGCACAAATAAACCTATTGAAATATTATGGAACAATTCAGAAAAATGCCAAAATTATTGGGCATCTTTATTTATATACTCCTCAATAATTTTGTAATTAAATAAAAAAGCAAAATCTATGGATTGATATAGGAAGCGCAAACCTCCACATTTGGTGGAATAAAATAAAGCAGAAATTCCCACAATTACCCTAGTTAGGGGAGAATTTCAAGTCGTGCAAACCCTAAAACTTGTTCTAAAGTACAGCATTTTTTCACCACTTTGACTCTATGAAATCTGACACATTAACAAAAAAAAATTTAATATAAACAAATTTAATAACTACTACTACTATAATGATTTCTATATAAAAAAAAAACATGTAACACGCATAATACTTGAAACTTACTTTTATTAACTTTAATAAAATGCTCCAGAAATGATGATGATATTATGTTGTTAATTTGAGGATGATAATCATCCTCAAATCCTCACGCTTCTACTTTTTTTTATTTTATATTAGGTCCTTGTCTTTCATTGTCATTTTAATAGGTCTCTTCATTAATATGTTTTCTTTTATTCAATCCTTATAAATGAAAGTAATAGGGCAACTATAATTTCTCTTATTTTTTATTCTTAATTAAAATGATGAAACTTGTAAGTATAGCAAAAATTCTAAATAGGATCAGTAATATAATACCAAAATTTCTTTATTCAAAATATTCGAAAAATGAATCAAGTAAGCATGGGAGTAAACCAAATAGGTGTATCATCAGTATCGTCTAAGGCTTGATCAGCATCATCAGGATAATAGCAATTTGAGAAAGTCTCGTCATCGCAATCGTATATTCCGACATCGTCACCGTCAGCGTAGTAAATAGAATTGGGCATGATATGGGGCGCGGAGACGGCGAAGGAGTGGTTGGTTCCGACAAACAACGCTATACCCTGCAACGAACATGGCCTAATGTTGGTCCACCCCCCCTTCTCCTTTTCAATTCTATACACATCACATCTTCGAGTTGTACCTTCTTGGATGAGACGATTCACGATGAAGAGCTCACCCGTCTGCTCCGCATACACCAGGTGCTGCTTCTGCTTCATTTCTTCGTTATCGTCATTGTTTTCTTCTTTTTCGTCACCCTGTCTCCGAATCCAATCTATTTTGGGAGAATCGATGCTTGTGAGGTCCCAGTCCTCCAATCCCCTGGTGTGGATGTTGGAGCTGGTCAAGCAAGTGAAGACATTGCTTTTGCTTGAAAACACGAAATCATCGTATGACCTAGCGTACTTGTAGTCGTACCATTTTCCCTCTCGCTCCCGCTCCATGAATAGCTGGCCGATGGGGGCCCAGTCGCGGCTGTGCCCGGGGCGGCAGAAGGCCAGCCTGCCGCTCCAGCCGAACGCCACCATGGCGCGGCAGTCGGCGTCGTCGGGGGAGGCGGAGAGGATTAGTTTTGACACGTTTGCTGAGCGGCTGCAGTTGTCCAGGTTGAACTCGGGGTTGGGGAGGGAGTCGATGGGTGGGAGCTTGATGTGGCGGTGGGTCATGGGGTTCGAGAGGAACAGCTCGTTGTTGCGGTGGTTCTTTAAGGCTAGCCAGCCGTGGGAGGATCCCACCACCTCGGCTTCGTCGTCCGGGTGCTCCGGAGGATCCGGTCCCGGGCCGTACTTGTTGATCCGCACCACCTCATTGTCCTCTAGGTTGTAGAAGTTGTACACCATGCCGCCGCGGCTTCTGTCGAATGTGGGTCTCAGCATCAGCCATGGATTAGGATTACTCATGGTTTTGGTGGTGGTGGTGCTCATCATCCTACACCAATGTAATCTGGCTGCGGCTGCTCCTAATATCATCATTTTCATTTTTGATTAATGATTATAGAGTTAGCTAGGGCATCTTTACTTATACTATTATTCCTTACTCAATATATAGTGACTTGTAGCACAAGATAGAGATCACGATGAATCTTGAATTGAGATTAATCTCTCACATAATTATTATAGTACTAGTAATTAGGAGTAATTAATTGTTGTCTTATATATAATTTCATTTGTGTTACTCAATATATAGTGATTTGTAGCACAAGATAGATTGAGATTAGGTTGAATCTTCAATTGAAATTAATCTCTCGTAGTCATAGTAAGCAATTAATTGTTGTCTTATCCCACAAGTCATGAAAATACAATAAAGAGTGCGACTGAGGTGGTTAGGTTTAGTTAGAAATGAGAATGGGGTCCTCAATCTTCCAATTTATATTCCGTGGAATGGAGGGCGGCGGTAGGACGATGAGCACCAGCAGCATTGGGAAAATATCATCCCCTTGGCTGATGCTACCGTCGTCGTCATCCTCGGAGGCGTTGTATAGTAAGTTTTACAGCCTTCCAGAGATGAAAGTGGTGAGCATCAAGAAGGAAGCACCGCCGCCTCCGTGGGCACAAGGCGAGGTGAAACATGTGGGATACTCCCACGGCTGGGTGGCATTATACAACAGAGACAATCGACAAACTTTCCTTTCCGATCCCATCACCGGCCGTCACATAAAGCTTCCCGACATCCACGCCTTGCGCCCATATTCCTCCATCATTTGGCCCCACATGATCATCCTATCCTCCCCTCCCACCGCCCACGACTGCCGCGCGATCATGGTGTACGGCCCCAGATTCTGCATCGCGGTCTGCTTCCCCGCCCACACCAGCGCCACCTGGCTCCCCGTCTGCGGCCAAGGCTCCTACACCCAACCCGTTTACTCCACCCACCACAACCGCCTCTTCTGCATAGCGGAACATGACGCGGTCGGGTGCTGGGACCTCGAATCTTCCTCCTTAGTATGGAAGTCGGATCCTTATTTTAACAAGGACAACGACAAGGGCTGCCATTACAATAAGTATCTGATGACTGATGAACATTCGGGCCGGCTATTTCTAGTGATACGTAAAGTGGTGAACCAGGTCGGGCGCGACGGATCGCTCGTGAAATCCATCCGCCTTAAGAGTGGCTACAACGACTACGATAGTTACCCACACAAAACCACTAGTTTCGAGGTGTATGAAATTGATGCCAAGGATGGTAAAATGAGGTACATGCACGCTTCATTGGATGGTTTCACAATGTTTGTCGCATGCAACCACTCATTCGTGATGCAAGCAGCGGACTTGAACTTGAGTCCAGATTCGATTTATTTCACTGATAATCTAATTTTTACTTACGATGGTAGATGTAATCATGATAGTGGCATCTTTGATTACGTGGATAGGAAAGTATCTTCCATCTATTATCCCTCTCATGTCTCTCAGATATCACACACGCTTGCTCCAACCATGTGGTTCACTCCAATTTCCCACTAGCTACGAATATGAGTACTAGTATTTGTTTCTTAGGTTTAATTGTGTTTTTCTAGTATTACTATGATTTTATTAGCTATTTGACTATCGCTCATGGTTTTCTAGACAAATAAAAAAACCACAATTGGAATAATGTTTTTACGCCAACATTTGTCATATTTCAGTTCAATTTTTTTTAGTGTTAGTAAAGAAAGAATAAAGTAGAAAAAATAATTCAAAAGAATATAAAGTTTAAGATATACTATTAAATTATTTTTATAATAATAAAATAGAAATACCTAAAAAAAATGAATACTCTCCATACAGGATTTAGGCACTAGCTAGTAGCCACGATGGGGAAATTATAGTCAGAGTAATATACAAATGAATAAATATAAAAAATACTCTAGTAACTCAATTGTGACTACTAGATAACCCTTCTAAGAACTTTTTAATAAAATTACCATATCTTATGTGCCGTAATAATAAATGAAATGTCGCTCTATATAATACTGATGGGTAAATTTCAAGATTTTGATGTCAATACAATTTCAACACAGCATTACCGTTGACATTGTGTTGACGTTTTTTGTTGCTATTATTTTATTATCCGTTGATTTTTTTAACGGTCCAGATCATAGTTTGAAGATTGTACAATATTTAGAGTTTGCATTCGATCACGTTCCTATATCCCTCAAATTAAATCAATTTTTTATGACTTGTGGGCTACGGCTGTGTGCAGATTCATTAGTATATATAATTCATTCATTTGAATTTATTATTGTTAGACTTGTGATGGCTCAATATCAGCACATTCAAAGAGAGGAATCAGCCTTGAGCTAATCTCAAGCTCGAGTGTTTCAGCAACCGTTGGATTGCGTTAGTTAGTGAGCTTGTATCTGAGCCGTCAGATTAGATAGCCGTTAGAGAGTTGTTATTTTGTTTTGTTGCCTTTACTCTTTCGGTTTTCATATTAAAAACAGAGTTGTACAGTTTCTCTCTCAGATTTTGATCAATAAGATTTCGCTCCATTCTCTCGATCAATCCTTCCTCTCGCAGCTCTTAGATAGATCTCTGAAAACTCGATTAGGCTTCGAATCATTTCAATTGGCGCCGTCTGTGGGAATTCGATTGAATCTTGGTTAGGGATTTGAATTTTGATTTTTTGCGAAGAATCAAAAAATGGCTTCTAGATTTGAAGCTGAAAAATTTACAGGGAAGAACGACTTCGGTTTATGGCGCGTGAAGATGAAGGCGTTGTTAATTCAGCAGGGGCTTTCATCGGCTCTGGAAATTGAGAGCGAGGATACACCGAAGGTCGTTCTTGATGAGAAAGCGACTGCGAAGAAGGCGGAAATTGAGGCGAAGGCGCATAGCGCTGTTGTGCTGAGTCTGGGAGATAAGGTGCTCCGGGAAGTGTCGAAGGAGACCACCGCGGCTGGTATTCTTAAGAAATTGGAAGATCTCTATATGACGAAGTCGCTCGCCAATAGGCTCTATATGAAGCAGCGACTCTACTCCTATCGCTTCTTGGAGGAGAGGAGTGTTCTTGAGCAATTGGAAGACTTCAACAAAGCGGTGGATGATCTAGAAAATATTGATGTCTCAATTGGTGATGAAGACAAAGCAATCTTGCTTCTCAATGCGCTACCAAAGGCCTATGATCAGCTTCGCGACGCAATCATGTATGGACGTGAAAAGACCATCACACTTCTTGAGGTGCAGTCTGCCTTGAGAGCTAAAGATTTGCACAAGTCAAATGAGAAAGTGCAGGATCCTACTTCAGAGAGTCTCAATGTCAAGAAGTTCAAAGGGAAGAAGTTTGCCAAAAAGAATCAAGAAAGCTCAAAATCTTCATCAAATGATCAAAAGGAAACCAGATCATGTCATTGGTGTAAAAAACCAGGGCACCTAAAGAAAGATTGCTATGCATGGAAGAAAAGGCAAGCAAATGGTGGTGGAAACACTGCCAACTCCACTGATTGTGTTGAGGAGAATGATTCTCCAGATGCTCTCAACATAATGGAGGTCAAGGATGGAAGCTCATGGATTATGGATTCTGGCTGCAGCTTCCATATGTGTCCTCATTTGGATTGGTTTGAGGAAATTCAAGAGGGAACAGGCACTGTGATTCTGGGAAATAATGTGGTGTGTCATGTTAAAGGGATTGGATCCGTGAGGCTGAAGATGCAGGATGGGTCAATCAAGAAACTACGTGATGTAAGATATATCCCAGAGGTGAAAAGAAATTTAGTGTCCCTTGGATCTCTTGAAAGAAAGGGCTGCACATTCTCCTCTGCAAATGGAAGCATGACTGTCATGAAGGATAAGAAGGTGGTCTTGACTGGTGAAAGAAGAGGAACTTTATACTACCTAACTGCTACTGTGATGAAGACATCTATGGATGAAGTTCACATTGTGAAGTCAGAGTCTGTGAGCTTGTGGCATAGGAGGCTTGGGCATCCAGCAGAAGGGAGTGTAAAGCAACTGATAAAGAAAGGGATAATTCATGGAGTTGATGATTCACACAGCACTCCATGTGATGAATGTATCCTTGGGAAATCTAAGAAGCTGCCTTATCCAGCAGGTAAGTATACATCCACCTCACCTTTAGATTATGCTCATAGTGATCTTTGGGGGCCATCCTCTGTAAATTCTGTAGGGGGAGGTAGATATTACATGAGTATAATAGATGATTTCTCTAGAAAGTGTTGGATTTACATATTAAAGGAGAAATCAGAGGCTTTTAAGTGCTTTGATCACTGGTGTGTTGAGGTGGAAAGGGAGAAAGGTGTTAAGCTTAAATGCCTTAGAACAGACAATGGGCTGGAATTTTTGTCTAAAGAATTTGAAAACTATTGTAAAGATAGAGGAATCAAGAGACATAGGACTGTACCCCTCAACCCACAACAAAATGGAGTGGCAGAGAGGTACAATAGAACAATTCTTGAGAGGGTTCGATGCATGTTGTTGGCCTCTGGATTGGAAAAAAGGTTCTGAGGCAGCCTCCACTGCAGTAAAACTATTAAATATGTGTCCTTCATCTAGCATCAATGGAGACACCCCTGATATGAGATGGTATGGGAGAAATCCTGAGTATAGTCATTTGAGAATTTTTGGCTGCAAGGCTTTTGCCCACCTGAAGCAAGGGAAGCTTGATGCTAGAGCATTAAGATGTGTAATGCTGGGCTATCAATCAGGAGTTAAAGGGTACAGGCTGTGGTGTGTGGAGCCTGGAAACCACAAGATTATAGTTAGTAGAGATGTAGTTTTCACAGAGACTGAGATGCCATTCTTTAAAGGGCAACAAGTGGCAGTGGAGAGTGAAGCTGTTAATATGGATAATAATAAGCCTGAGGTGGAGTCAGGGGAGTCAGATGATGATACTGAACCAATACAACATGAAGCACCATCTCAAGATACATCTCAAGGTAGCCCAGTTGATCTGAGAAACTATATGCTCACCAGAGACAGAGCCAGGAGAGTCCCAAAGCAAGCTGCTAAGTATTCTGATTCTGAAATGCTCTTTTATGCGCTTTGTATAGCTGAGGAGGTGGAGTATTCTGAACCAGCTACTTACAAAGATGCTATGAACAACAAGGAATGGGAAAGCTGGATGAAGGCCATGATAGATGAGATTGAGTCTTTATTGAAAAATGGGACTTGGGTACTTGTTGAGAAACCTGATGGTAGAAAGGTAGTGAGCTGCAAGTGGATCTTCAAAAAGAAGATTGAGTCTTCACCTAATGAGGCTGATCATATAAGGTTCAAGGCCAGATTAGTGGCAAGAGGATTTACACAAGAAGAGGGCATTGACTTTACTGAGGTTTTTTCACCTGTTGTGAAGCATGCTTCAATTCGAATGCTGCTGGCTCTTGTAGCTAAGAAAGATTGGGAATTAGAGCAGCTTGATGTTAAGACTGCATTCCTTCATGGAAATCATCTGGAGGAAACAATCTACATGTCACAACCAGAGGGCTTTATAAGGCCAGGGGATGAGAGCAAGGTCTGCCTGCTTAAAAAGAGTATCTATGGTTTGAAGCAGGCTAGTAGGCAATGACATAAGACTTTTGATGCCTATGTGTTAAAGAATGGCTTTGTCAGATCTAAATATGATGGTTGTGTGTACATCAGAAAAAGAAAAGGTGTTCCCATTGCCTATCTATTATTGTATGTTGATGATATGTTAGTGGCTGGGGAAAGGATGTGTGATGTGCAGGATGTGAAGGATGATCTAAGATCAGCCTTTGAGATGAAAGATTTGGGGCCAGCAAGAAAAATTCTGGGTATGAATATTTTGAGGGAAAGACAGAAGAGAAAGCTGTGGCTAACTCAAAGTGATTACATATCCAGGATGTTGAAAAGATTTAAGGTGGAGAACATGAGAGAAGTGTCAATCCCCATGGCCATTCATTTTAAACTCTCTGTTACTCAAAGGCCACAAACTGAAGCTGAAGTTAGAGAAATGCAGAAGATACCTTATGCTAATGTTGTTGGTAGCATAATGTATGCCATGATAAGTACTAGGCCAGACATATCACAAGTCATTAGTGTGACATCTAGGTTTATGTCAGATCATGGGAAGGAGCATTGGGCAGCTTTGAAATGGCTGCTGAGATATCTTAAGGGAGCATCAGATTATGGTATTCTATTCAAAGCAGATGGCTACAAGGGAGATATTTTGATGGGGTTCTGTGACTCAGATTTTGCTGGCAGCATAGACACCAGAAAGTCTCAGTCAGGCTATATCTTCACTATGTTTGGATCTGCTGTGAGTTGGAAGTCCAACCTTCAGAGCGTGGTGGCTTTATCTACAACGGAGGCTGAGTATATCTCACTCACCTCTGCTGTAAAGGAGAGCTTTTGGCTGAAAGGGATGTTGGCAGATCTTGGTCTGGTGCAAGAGGCAGTTAGTATTGGGTGTGATAACCAGAGTGCTTTAAGTTTGGCTAAGCATCAGGTATATCATGAGAAGAGTAAACATATAGATGTTCGTTTGCACTTCATCAGAGAAGAAATAGAGAAAGGGAAGGTCAAGGTGTTTAAAGTGCATACTTCAGAGAACCCTGCGGATATGCTTACAAAGCCTTTATCAAAAGAAAAGTTCCAGTTGTGCATGAGGATGATGAATTTGTGCAAGCTGGAGAAGGTTAATGATTGAGCAATCAAGGTGGAGTTTGTTAGACTTGTGATGGCTCAATATCAGCACATTCAAAGAGAGGAATCAGCCTTGAGCTAATCTCAAGCTCGAGTGTTTCAGCAACCGTTGGATTGGGTTAGTTAGTGAGCTTGTATCTGAGCCGTCAGATTAGATAGCCGTTAGAGAGTTGTTATTTTGTTTTGTTGCCTTTACTCTTTCGGTTTTCATATTAAAAACAGAGTTGTACAGTTTCTCTCTCAGATTTTGATCAATAAGATTTCGCTCCATTCTCTCGATCAATCCTTCCTCTCGCAGCTCTTAGATAGATCTCTGAAAACTCGATTAGGCTTCGAATCATTTCAATTATCCATCCCAATCTTAAGTAATATTGTTTGAGCAATTATTAAAAAAAAATTAAAAAAGAGATCTTCTGTATAAGAAAGATAAATAGAATCCCATTCAAGATTCATCCCAATCTTAAGTCATAACTCAAAATAATACTCGTAATTAAAATTTACACTATGCAATGTTTCTAAGTTCTAACCTATGTAAAACTTTACCATAGTTTTATAAAATAATACTCCATCGGTCCTATATTACTCGCATGATCGTAATTCTGAATTCTTAATATATTTGAAAAAAATGATCGTAATTCTGAATTCTGAAACATAATGTATCCGAAATAAGGGGGGTTCAATTAATAGTTTTATTATATTTTTCACTAATTTCTAAATTATGGAAATTGTATAAATTTTAGTTCAAAGTTAATTTAAAATAAGATTTGATTTTCAAATTTGAGAAAACAAATCGATTTATGACTAAACTAATATAATCATCAATCATCATCGTATATAATAAAGAAAAAAAATTAAAGTCGATTTTTAATATTTTTAGCGTGTAGTTTTGGTGGCAAGCTAATGAAAAATGCTTGAAAAACAGAACAGGTGTTTTTTTCTTCCTTTTGAATTTCAAGATACTCCACTGACCCATTTTACTAACGGGGATCATCACTACTTTAGCTACTTTAGCGGCTTGGCCGGTTACTCGAGATTCTCAATTATTTCATTTCCTGATGTTAGAATATACAGTGGGAGTAAAAATTCCATGGTCACTCCATACCATGGTGATATAATGATTTGGTGTACTTCACCATTAATTTCTTGACAAATGGATCTACATGCCACATCAAATAGATATAAATTTAGCAAATTAATAGCACAAAATAGACACATCCATTCTATATAAAGTGGCATAATTAAATTTAGAAATTACTATAAAATTAGTTGGATTGCCATTATACGGACAACCAAGTACAAGGAGTATATGTATAAGTATTTGACCTCATTATATGAAAATATTATACGTACATATAAAAAAGTAATCATAATGCATTTATTATGTATTGGCTGCCATTATTTTGAGAATAATAATACTAATAAACACATAAAAAAATTAATCATATTGCACTTATAATAATATGGGAATTATAGTATAATAATATTATTATGTAATTGGTGTTGTATTACTCTGTGTATAATAATATTATATTCAGTAAAAAATATAATAAAATTTATAATTTATTATGCTAACAAAATAAGTTACAGGTCATAAATTTATGGGTAAATTTTTTTGTATATATATAAATATAAAACTAGAAAAAAGAAGTCTTATCTATAGAATTTAAAATATACACTATTAAAGAATTGTTATAGTATAATTTTTTTCCTTGACTTGAAAAATGAAAAATAATGCAATATGATTACTTTTTTATGTGTATAATTTTATCATACTAATTATGATATTAATATACGTATATATATTGTAGTAGTATATAGCAATCCAATTAATTACTTCATCCGTCCCGCTTTAGGAGTCCCGATTGATCAATTTTGGGCGTCCCGCTTTAGGAGTTCCTGTTGAGATAAATTAATATAAAATGCCTACAAAGTGTTAAAAGTGGGTCCCAACATCCACTACAACTAATAAAAAAGTGTTAAATGTGGGTCCCAACATTCACTACAACATTTATTTATTGGACACTCAATTAAAAGTGGGTCCCAACATCCACTACAATATTTATTTATTACACACAAACATTTTTTTCTTAAAACATGTGTCCGATTCAATCGGGACTCTTAAAGCGGGACGGAGGGAGTATGTGGTAATTTCCAAATTTAATAATATGCCACCTTCCATAATATTATTAAATGGATGTGTCTATTTTGTGTCATCAATTTGCTATATTTAAATCCAATTGAGGTGGTATGTGGGCCATTTTAGTTCCATTTGTCAAGAAATTAATGGTGAAGTATACCGAGTTATTATGCCACCATGGTATGTAGTGACCATAGAATTTTTACTCGTGGACAAATAGGATTATTTTCTTCTCGAGATCTTTTACTTTTTTTTTCTCATATGGGAGTTAGAATTAATTTCCGTTTATCTACTTGTATCCATGTGGGGAGGAAAAAAAATGTCTGTATTCGGCTACGAAATTTATTTTGTATACGGCAGGGGGTTCTATTTTTCTTTTAATGGGAGTTCTGGGCGTCGGCTCATATAGTTCTACTAATCAACATTAAATTTTGAAATATTGGCTAATCAGTCCTATCCTGTGGCCTTGGAAATATTCTTTTATATTGGATTTTTTCTTGCTTTTGCTGTCAAATTATCAATCATACCCCTACATACATGGTTACCAGATACCCACGGAGAAGCGCATTATAGTACTTGTATGCTTCTAGCCGGAATCTTATTAAAGAGCGTATGGATTAGTTCGGATCAATATGGAATTATTTCCTCATGCTCATTCGCTAGTAGTCCTAATCACTACTCCCCCGTTATGCGATAGTTGAGTCATTTCATTTTTCGCACTCGTTTTAGAAAATGATAATAAATAGTTAAAGTGGAGATAAAATAAAGTTAGAAAAATAGATCTTATCTACATTATTCTCATGTGTGTAACACATTATAAAATTTAATGAAAAGTGTTTTAAGGAATATACATAAACCGAAATTATATGTGATATAATTGGATTTATATGGAAAAAATAAAATTTCGTAAGATTTGGCCCAAATAAAAACATACGTAGGAGTACAATATATTAGCACATCGTAATAATTAGTTTCTTGGTAGCCAAGTCATGTATACCCTAAAACTTGTTCTATAAATTTAGCCGTTATATATTCTCCATGTATCAATAGTAAAATATATTTCACCATGCTTCGATTAGTTTCTACCTCTGCAGTTGCCTCACGCTTCTTCTCCACCGTCGCCGGCCGCTCTAAACTCATCGGAGCCATAAATTCCGAAATCAAAGCCATTGAGTTGGATATCATGAAAAGAGTGATCAATTTATCCTTCGCTTTTTTGGATTTGTTTATAAAAAAAATACATGCATATTTTTTACTAGCAATTTTAAACTGTATAGTGATGCGAGATATTGTTATATTTATTTATTTTTTAATTTGCCAACACAGAGGGGGGTGCCGGGCGATCTCCCGTTCATGATCGAAGATGACGATAAGTACTGCCACGTCATGCTGACAAGGGAGTTGGGCCCGGAGAAAATCGAGGTCACGGTGAACCCGGCCCACGACGATGGCGACGGCGACCCGCAATTCGTTCGCATAAACGTGTCTATCTCTAAAGAGGACAAGGGAACATTGGACGTGGGAGCTAATGTTTCTAGTGATGAAATTTTGGTTGACAAAATAGCATTTAGTGAGCCCAACTGCTACAATCTCTCTGTGAGATTGAAATTGGAGGGTGAATTGCAGGATGCTATGAGTAATTTTGTCAAAGTTAGAGGTATTGATATATCGAGTGTTGGTTTCTTGTACAATTATATGTTGGAGAAACGCAAGCGATGGCCTACAATTTGGGTTCCCCCACCAAAGCCTCATGAAACCGCTGACCTCAAAAAATTGCATGAATTTGTTAAGGATTGGTAGACTTTTTATCATTCAATTCTAGTAGTATTTGATTTGATGTACCATTTTCTCAGTTGACAAGACTAATAATGAAAGAAATATGTTTTTCTTTTGTAATTGATAGTACTTTTTAGAGTTAGTTATTCTCAACTTTATGATATTTACAATCTGATATATTAACAAAAAGTAATTTACTAATTTCGTATAAAAAAATTTAAACTATTAGTAAAATAGGGGTGTGTCATAATGCAAACAAAAAAGAACAAAATGCATTGCAAAGAGAATCTAAGAGTAACCCCTCAAAGATAGAAAAATTCTATCCGATGTTAATATTGATTAAGACGTAGACGGTATAAGTTAATTAAATAACAACAATATTTAAATGCTCAATGCTTTAATTAATTCGATGATAATATGTAATGTGTAGATATAAACTTTTACACGAAACAAGAAATGTCATTGATCATGATCCAATTATACTTTTACACCTACACGATCAACGAGGCGTTTCCGTTTTTGATACATAGAGCTAAACATTTGACACTTATACGATCAATTAGGCGTAATCCAAACTTTAATATTCAGAAAAATAAAGAATTACTGAAAGTTTCACATTTTTTCATTTCCGTGGTCGCACAAAATTTGTCACATCTATACTCACATTTCCAACTTATATTTTATTATAAAATTAATAATATTATAAAAATAGGATTTACATTCCACTAACTTTTTCTACTAACTTTCAATTATATTTCTTAAAATTCGTACCTAATCAAAGTGTGACAAAATTTACGACACAACGAGAGTAGATGGGATCAGCTTCAAAGCTACCACATCTTAGTAATGATTTCATACCATAGTACGAAATTATCAGAATATAATTAACAAAAACACTATGCAATGTCCCATTTCACTTTTATCATATTTGGTAAGTGGACACTACATTCCACCAACTCATTCCACTCACATTTTATTATAAAACTAATATATAAAAGTAGGTCTCACATTCCACCAATTTTTCTACCCACTTACTTCATAAAGTCAAACATTTTCCTAAAACTCTTGCCGATCAAATATAAGACATTTAATGATGGACAGAGGGAGTAATAGATTTTCATATTTCACTCAAAAGATCATATAGCATCACGATTCTCAACAGCTTAGATTACCTACAACTTTTTTCTACTCCACTCCCTACTATACCCCTCACAAACATAAAATATAATAGTGGACCCATTAGTTATGTTTGTAAAGAATGGAGTAGAGAGTAGAGTAGGAAAAGTTGTAAATGATCCAAGTTGAATTCTCAATTTATTAGTACCAAAAATTAATACTACTGGTACTCAAACTATCCCATTAAAAATAATTCAAAATTTACTAATGCAAATCTTAGTATTATAGTAATATCCTCAAAGTCGTGACTCTAAATAATAATGAAATTACATTTATTTTATGATTTAAAATGCATTAAAATCCTCCAAATCTTACACATGTTTCTTGCCTGCGAAGGCAAACTAAAACCCTCACATGTAAATCTCTTTCTTCCCTACCAAGCCAAACCAAAACCCTAACGCATCCCATCCTCTCTCTATAAATATAAGGCCAATCAATTTCACAATTAATTACTTAATCACCACATCAATAATCAAGATGTTTCGCGCCGTAGCTGCTTCTTCTTCTCGCAAATTACTATTCGCCAATGGCCGCCGCTTCTCATCCGCCGCGGCGGCGTCGGCTCACAGCATGCTCGCCAATGCCTTAGATTCCAAAATCAAACACATCACTGAAATGGTAAAATTAATCATCAATTTCTTTCTGTAAATTTACTCAAAATTAAGTGCTTGAACTTTGTTAATTACCTTCGTTTAATTAGAGGAGGCCAGAGGCCCCAGCCGAGTTCCCCTTCAAAATAGAACACAATCTCGGCGGCTACGTCAGCATGACGAGGGAGCTCGCCGGAGAGGAAATCGAGGTGAGGCTGGTTGACGAAAAACACAAGGATAAGAGTGCTTCCGATTCCTCTTCCGTGGATTTGAAAATTGAAATCTACAAATCAGATGGAAAATCTATGAATTTTGCGGCGACTGCTTCTGCTGATGACATTGTGATCCAGAAATTGACTGCCAAGGATAGTCATTATGATGTCATCTGCTCTCAGCTCTGCATCAAGTGAGTTGTTTATTTATTTATTTTGTTTGTGTTTTGTGATGATAATTTTATAAATGTGTGTATATAGGCCGAAGAGCGAGTTGCAGGAGGCGTTGGGAGAGTTTCTCCACGCAAGAGGGATTGAGAAATCGATTGGTGGATTTTTGTACGATTATACGATGTGGAATTCGCAAAAATGTGATCAACTTGGTGTGGAAGAATTGGAGAAGCTCAAGGATGATGTTAGAAAATCTGATGTGGAAGAATTGGAGAAGCTCAAGGATGATGTTAGAAAATCTGATGTGGAAGAATTGGAGAAGCTCAAGAATGTTGTGACCAATTGGTGGCGCTAGTGATTAAGAATTGATGTCTATTTCTATTTTCTTCAATGAAGTCTAAAAATTGTGTCCTTTTCATTATATTTTGTCTTTTTCATATTTTAATTTAAATTTTTTTAATGAATTAACATATAGTAATATTGCCCTTGTAGAATAGTTTAGGAAGTGATTGTGATAAGCACATAATTCAATCTTTGGAGTCTTGTTTTTAGAAATAATAATAATAATAATAATCTGTATCATTTGAGTCATCCGTCTAGTAACATAATGATTGAATAAAGAAGATGATGCAATTAGTGGCGGATTCAAAGGGTTTGTGAATGAGTCATCCGTATAGTAACATAATGATTGAATAAAGAAGTCGATATGACTAGTGGGAATCTTATACGGTGCATTTGTTATATATGACCTATGTGACCAAGTGAATGGCTTGTGATTGAAAGAAAGAGAAAATCTCATACTTTCACTCTGTATTTTCTCTGCAGAGGATGGTGGTTTTACTCAGTGCTCATACATGTCCTCATCCACATCCCATTTCCAGAAATAGCATGCTCAAATTAATTAGTTTTTGTCACTACATCATGTGCCAGCACCAATCATTTCACTTGAACTTCTGATTTTCAATTGCTTCTCTTCAAAATGTTTGAACATCACAAGAGAGTGGCCCCTTGCAGTAAAAGTCTCTGTCACACCACTCCTCACATCAACTCATTCATCTATATTAGCCTCTTTGGAGTTGCTATTCTACATTAACACAACACACACACACACATTCATTGAACATCTTAGATTTAGCAGAGATATGATGCAGTTTGAAGAGGAGAAAACATTGAACTCTGCAGTCGAAAATCTTGAAGCGAAGGGCAAGGGCAAGAACAAGAGGAAGAGGGCGAAAGCCAGCAAGACTAGTGAAGAGGTCGAGAGGCAGAGGATGACTCATATCGCGGTGGAGAGGAACCGGAGAAAGCAAATGAACGAGCATCTTCAAATGCTGAGGTCTCTCATGCCGGCCTACTATGTCCACAGGGTACTAATGAACAACTCTATTTCCTATTTTTGTCACCAAAATTAAATAATTTCAATGAAACATATATTAAAAACATGATTTTTGTAATGTAGGGAGATCAGGCTTCTATAGTTGGTGGAGCAATTGAATTTGTGAGAGAGCTGCAACAACTCCTCCAATGCCTTGAATCAGTTCATCATCATCATCATGAACAACAACCACCACCGTTGATCCTGCCTCCAACACTTGATCATCATGATCAGACGGCTGAGAGCAAGTCTTGGTTGGCAGAGGTTGAAGTGAGGCTCTCGGGGCTGTTTGGGATGATCAAGATTCTGTCGGGAAGGCGGCGCGGACAGATCACCAAGAATATCTCTGCTGTTGAGTGTTTGCATCTTCAGATTCTGCAAACTCACATTACTACCATTGAACAACTTGTTGTCTGCTCTTTCAGTGTCAAGGTACATTCAAGATTCAATTTTTATTTTTATTTTTGCACTGCTCACTGATTCATGGCATTTTCAAGATTCAATTTTTATTTATGTTTTTTTTTAATTTTTTAATTTTTATTTATTTCTGAGTGATTCTTGGCATTTTCAAGATTTAATTTGGATTTGTAGATGAGTAGAGAAGCAATGCTGACAGCTGAAGATGTGGCAAACTCAATTCAGCATATACTGAATTGTTTTCATTCCAACAGCAGCAGCATGCCATGAAAAAAAAATCAAGTCTTCTAAATATTGGTTTATTTTCATTCTATTCAAGATTCCACATTATTACGATGACCATATCATGTGTGTGTGACAGTTGGAGACAAAATATGATTAAGTGGTGTCAATTTCCAACAGAATTTGACAAAGTCAAAGCATCCACAAGAGTTGACTTGTCAGAAATTAGAAAGAAAAGAGAGAGGTTTGAGAAGGTACCATGCCATGGATGGTGGGGTTGTACCTTCTCTTGCTTTTGTCATACTCTGTAAGTACTTGCTTTGGTACCATTACCATGTTTCAATAATGGCACATGGTTTTGGTAGCAAGTGATTAATTATTAGTAATATTGTTGATCTCATTGTTATGAAATTGATTAGTACTACCAAAATATAATTGTTATGAAAATTGATTAGTACTACAAAATATAATGAGAAATTCATTTTGTCTTATTCTACTACTTTAATATTGATTGAGTACAACAATATTTGAATGACAAGATGGTTTTCATCACCATAGTATTTTTACAAGAAAGAAATCACAGTATATATTTACCCCATTCGACTACTTCTGTGTAATGTACTACTGCTATTTTTCTAGTAGTCCATCGCAACATTTATTACATGACTACGACTATTTGTATGTAAATATTCCAACCAATATTTAAATAAATTTTGTCAATAAATGATCTATCTTTTCGATCATATTTATATATTTTGTCTAAATTCTACATTAATCAACAATTTTCAATCTCTAATTTCTTATAATGATTAAATATTTTTAATCATATATATTGAAGTACGCTAGATGATGTGCTTATTCTTATAGTTATTTTGATTGGTTATGGACGTGCCCGAGTTGTAAAAATAGCTCGAACTCTAACAATATAAAAATGATATGCACTTTTATGAAAGTTGTAAAAATTAATGCATGATATATGAAAAAATAAAAGGGATTCACATGTGAACAAGAACAACAAGAATCGATAATTTTGGAGCAAGCTTGTGTGATTGCTAAACACTTTATAAAAGAAGTGTTCATGTGGAAAGCCATTTCATGTTAATTCAATTGGGCAAACTTGCAACCACATCATGTCCCAACAAAAGGAAATATGCATTTTATATGAGAAGCTATTGGGTTCGATGAAACATAATTTTATTTTGAAGCCCACGATCTTCGGAGTTCGGACATATTTCAGAATTCATATAACTTTTGTATATTTATTAAAATTTGAGTAATTTTTACATAATTCCACGAAACTCTAGCTTATTTTTTGTATTTTTTAAATTTCAAGTATTCACGAAAGTTCAAACTATTTTTTTGTATTTTCCGATGTTTGGATCATAAACTACAATTAATAAACCAAATATTTAATAAATAAAATAAAACCTCTGTTTAATTCATTTTTTGCGACACGGGAAAAGATTTACGTCTAGATGAAAAATTAATTTCTTATGGGCCCAAATACCAAAGCCCAAACTGAGAAAATATAATCTGTTTTTCTCCAAATCGAGATACATGGGCTTTGGCCCAAATAGAAACCGAAGCTAAGAAATCCCCAAAACCCAAATTGAACAAATCCAACCCTAAGAAAAACCTAATTTCACCTTCACCACCATTATAACCCTTCCGCCTCTGAGCAGAGAGAGAGAGAGAGAGAGCAGAGTGTGAGAGACTGAGAGTAGGTAGAGATGGTGTCAGGCTCGGGGATCTGCGCGAAGAGAGTGGTGGTCGATGCCAGGAACCACATGCTCGGGCGGTTGGCGTCAATTCTGGCCAAGGAGCTCTTGAATGGGCAGAGAGTGGTGGTGGTCAGATGCGAGGAAATCTGCCTCTCCGGCGGCCTTGTTCGCCAGAAGATGAAGTACTTGCGGTTTCTCCGCAAGCGGATGAACACCAAGCCGTCGCACGGACCCATCCATTTCCGCGCCCCTTCCAAGATTCTCTGGAGAACTATCCGTGGGTATGATTTTCTTCCTTTCTATTTTCTCTATGCTATCTAATGGAAGATGATTTCACTTGTATTCTGTAGCTTATGCTTATGATCTGAAAGTTTATTTGCTAGCTGCTTTTTAAGACTATGTATGCTTGAAAAGTTTGTACCTTTGCTTTCTTGTTGCTTTTGCTGATTACAAAATGAAATGTTTTGATGATGATAGATTTCACCCTTGCATACTTGTATTGGCATTGTGGGGTTGTGGTGGATTTTTGTAATTCTGTTGGCAATTTAAAAGCTCGTTATCATTGGTTTCTACTTGTAACATTAGTTATATAGCTTAAGTTTTCTACTCTGTAACATTAGTTGTATAGCTTCTAGTCTTCTATTCCATTCCACTAGATGTTATGTTTATGAGATCATCTCTCTTTCTTAAAAGTACTATCCTAATTTGTGATTAGCAATGCTGCTGGAACTTATTCAAGTATGGTTTTTGTTATACTCATGATTGGAGTATGTAATGATAATTTTCACAACTCTTTTGGATTCATAAATTTTGATTTGTCTGTGCTAGCTTTGGTATTTATTTCCTCCAAACAAATTGGAAGGCATAGTAATGTGGGATGTCTGTGCTAGCTTTGGAATTTATGTTTCTTATTTTCTGTGCTTAGAACAATGGGTTTGTTTAACTTGTTCCCTACATGTATTTGCAGGATGATTCCCCACAAGACCAAGAGAGGAGAAGCTGCTCTTGCACGCTTGAAAGTCTACGAGGGTGTCCCACCTCCATATGACAAAATCAAGAGGATGGTCATCCCTGATGCACTCAAGTGAGTACTGCATAATTATTTATTCATTCTTCTAATTGTTATGCAATCAATTATCTCTCAATTCCATTTCCTTAAAATGTTTAACCTTCAACTCATGTTTTGTTTTCCCTTTGTTTAGGGTGTTGAGGCTTCAAGCTCGCCACAAATATTGTTTGTTGGGCAGACTCTCATCAGAAGTTGGGTGGAATCATTATGATACCATCAGGGTAAGTTCAAAACCCAACTTGTGCATAATTTCCTCATTTCTTGGATTTTGGATATATTTTTTTTATTCAACTTGGAGTTGTGGCTTATTGTTGCATGTCCACTACATCCACCCATGAACTCTTGTATGAATTTTTTTAAATCTCAGCCTTGTTGGCTTTGTTTCTTTCTAGATTGTTAATTTCTTCTTTCATAAACTTGATATTATACAAATTTATAATTCATTATAAATTTGTACTCCTATTCAATTTGTTGTGAGCATAGTCTGTTTGTATGAATGGACTAATAAATATGTTTTCTTTTTAAATTTTGTTTTAGGAGCTGGAGAAGAAGAGAAAGGAAAGAGCTCAGGTTACTTATGAAAGGAAGAAGCAATTGAACAAGCTGAGAGTCAAGGCTGAGAAGGTTGCTCTGGAGAAGCTCGGCTCACAGCTAGATGTCATTGCTCCTATCAAGTACTAAATATTTCCATAGATAGCTGTTGAGTGATAACAATGTTGTCTGCGACTTAGATATTTTGGTCGTGATTTTGTTTTATGCCAAACTTAAAATGGTTGTTGAAATCGGATGTCATATTCTCAAAGTTTGCAAGTTTTAATAGACTTCCAATATTTTGCCAATTCTACTGTTAAGTACGATAGTACATTTCTGCTTTTTTTTAACTAATTACTTGTGATTTCATTAATGTTTGATGTTTTCTGCTATCAATGGTGTGATTATTTTGCCAGGCGTTTTTTAGCTCTGGTTTTTCTTTTTTTAGAGCGTTACCTAAGAAAGAAAATGATGCATAATAGAAATTGATGATTATCTGTTATTTATATTTTGACTTTTCTAATCAAAATTTGACATATTCTTTTGAAAAAATGTTATTATAAGCGTTGACAACGTTAAAAATTTTCAATATTTTCCATAAGCTGAAAGATGTTTGCTTTCGTAATTTGTAAATAAAACGAATCAGCTTAATCTCTAAGACAGTTCTTTCAAATTTAATAGTACAATTCTACCTAAAAACAGTTTTCTTTGTTGCAAATAAATGCAAAGAAAAATTTAAATAAAACAACAAAATGAATAATTGAAAATGTAATAAGTGAAAAAACAACTCGTGGTGAAATATTGTGTGAGAGAATAACGTGTAATTCCCACTTCCATGAATCAAATTTGTAATTATCTCTTTTATTTCAGTATCAGTATAAGGAAAGCAATTCAAGCAAAACATGGAAAAACGACATCAAGCAGCCTAATTTCTGAAATCAGTTTTTTGTAGTTTTATTTATACAAAAAATGGCCTCACGATTCTGTCAGCATATTTTCGGCAAGTTAGATTTAATTTTCTGTCATTGCATTCTCTTATACTAAAACTATCCAACTTGACGCTCTCATTGTACCAATCCAACCTAAAAACACTAAAAAAAAATGCAAATTCCCCCTCAATTTTTTCTCTACACACTTCTTGCTCTCTTCTCACTATTTCCGTCCACCAATTCCGCAACACACCACAATGCTGCAAATCACCAAAGGAAGCCTAACCATCATGTGCTCGACGTTGATCCATCCGGGAAGGGCCACTTCAAGACGATCCAAGCGGCCATAGACGCCGTCCCCTCTCACAACCCACGATGGACTTTCATACACATCAAAAAGGGTGTATACAGGTGAATAAACTCAGCTTCATTCACAGTAGTCTTATGCAATTTTTTGAATAAAAACAGTACTGTTTTTTCACCTTGTTTGTTAATTCTTGAAGGGAGCAAGTTAGCATTCCTCGTGAGAAGCCATTCATCTTCCTCAAAGGAGGAGGAGAGGAAAACACAATCATAACATGGGATGCACATGACTCCATTGCAACAAGTGCCACCTTCTCCTCTTATGCAGACTACACAATGGCACAAGACATATCATTTGTTGTAAGAAAAAAAAAATCTATCTTTCCATGAAATCACACATGTTTCATGATTTTCTTATTCCTCTTCTCAAAACCAGAACTCTTTCAACAACGGAACTCACAACCGCATGAGGCCAGCACTCACAGCCAAGATCCAAGGCGACAAATCGGCCTTCCACAGATGCAGATTCTACGGCATGCAAGACACGTTGTGGGACGTCCAAGGCCGGCATTACTTCAAACTATGCACCATCCAAGGCTCGGTCGACTTCATCTTTGGTGCAAGCCAATCCCTCTACGAGGTACACTAGAATAACCCCAAATTATGCCATCCATGATGACCTGATGCAAACGTGCCACAAGAATGACCGAATTGTAGAGATATCATAGAAATTAAAGCCAATATTTATAAATGTTTCGGAAACCTATAAACTCAAAATAAAATAAAGTTATAACATACAAAAAAGCCCCAAAAACAATAAAAATGATTTTAGTCACCTAAATAAGAAGCCCTAAAATGACATTTCGGAAGCCCAATGAGAATTTCAAGTTATTCCGCATTTTTGACATAGTCTAATTTTCCCTTTTTGTTTCCTATTTGTATGTAAATTATCAAATTAATATCTAGAAAATTGCAAAAATAGTTGAGTCACCATCAACATATTTTTTTCTGCGTCTGCCACTGGCCGTGCTTGCTGATCTCAAAGCTAGTTGACCAAATATAACCCTTTCTTGAATATTTGTTGGTTCAAAACAGAAATGTACAATCTCAATAGTTGAAAATCTGCACAAAGGCCCCGGCTACATCACAGCACAGGGAAGATCAGGACCAAGGGAGACGAGCGCCTTCGTTTTCAAAGACTGCAACATAGTCGGGAAGGGGAAGGGGAAGGCGTATCTCGGGAGAGCATGGAGAGATCACGCGACAGTCTTGTTCTACAACACACTCATGTCCGATGCCGTCGTCCCTCAAGGATGGAGCGCTTGGTACAGCACCGGCAACGAGTAAGATCTCCTTGCTCTTTCTCTCAATCAACATAACAGTTAGAATCAAATGTTCTTGTCCTAAAAAAATGGAGATTGGACAGGAATCAGTTGAGATTTGCGGAGGTCAAGAGTCGTGGGAGAGGCGCCAACGCTTCGAAGAGAGTGAGGTGGGCGAATAAGCTAAGTGAGAAAGAGTTGAAGGAGTTCACCAGCATTTCATTCATTGATGGTGAAGGTTGGTTGAGGAAGCTAGCTTTCAACATTTTTGGTGCTTAAAGTTTTTTTTTTTTTTTTGTTGTTGTTTGAAGGAAATAGTAGAGATAATTAATCTACATTTTATGTGAAAAATGTTGATACACTGCAATAAAAGGAAAAATCATATGCTTTCAAATCTTATGTAAATTTTCAAATTATTGATTTGTAGTATTAATTTTGCAAGCAAACGATTGGAGTATAATTTACGTGAGTGTATATTTTCTTGATAATAAAAATCACGAAAATAAATTGATATAATCAAAGAATAGATATTGTAATCAATTTAGTTAAGGTAATTTGATTTTTAAACGCTTAGCTAAATTGATATAATCAACGGACACTTTTAATTCAATTAACAACGCTAATTTGTATTTATAAATGCACCACCGTTGCTTCAAATATCATATTCGTGCTTAGTGTCCCAGCTAAAATAAAGGGATGCAAATAAAATATGAGTCAATTGTAGTTAGACAAATTAGTCCTCAACTTAAGCAACATATCAAGATAGAACTAAAGAAGTAAAAATATGGGCCAGTCTTACAAAATTCTAATACAAAAAAAACAGAAGGTTGGTGTTGGTGTATATGCAGAGAAAGAAGTGGGTGTCGTTCAGGCGAAGAAGCACCAACGTGGGGTCAGCGGCCAATACATGACGTTCTCAGGCGGCACTCCAGGGCCAGTGGTGGTGTCGACCGACCCCATTTGTCACTTAATGAAGGAAACGCTGGCTAACTTGTTAACCTCTTCATCACTTAGCTTCTTTGCCCATCCAACTCTCATGGAACTATTCGATCCCGGACCCTGACTGTTATACTCTGACAGCGTCAACAGATTCCTGCAAGTACATATTCGAATATTGATTAGATCATGATTGATAAATTAAGGGCTATTTGCTTGTAATTTCTTTAATATTGGACATGTTCTAATTTTGCATAGTATGCAAAATCAGAACTTGCTTGAACTTGAAGAATTTAGTGGTAAATAATCCTAAAAATTAACATGAGAATAAGGCGGTTACTCTTGGCCGACGCTCGTCCAAGGATCCCATCCTTGAGGGACAATGATGTCCGCCATTTGCGTGTTGTAGAATAGGACTCTAGCGTACTTTCCCCACGGCCTTCCAAGATATACCTTCCCCTCCCCAACTATAATACAGTTTTTGAACACGAACCCGTTCGTGTCATTAGGGTTCTCTCTTCTTTGAGCCGTGATGAATCCTGGTCCGTTTAGAGCTCCCCCGGCTACTGATATGGCACAGCTCTGCAAGGAATCGAGATGCTTGCTTTGAGTGATTATGTATTATAACATTGAGATTTTGAAGCATTATACGATCAAGTTAAGTATCACACTTTACCTAATAAATTTACTCTGTTTTTAGATTTGGGACAAGTTTATTTTGTTGTGAGGGTGGAGTAAGAATGGATTAGGATTAATGGAGTAGGTGATCCTTACCGACTTATCAAGTACATAAAGTAGTTAATCATATTGGCAATAGAAAATACCTAGTGATTTTCGCAATTGATATAAACAACGTAACATAGAATGAGAATTGGAATCGCTACAAAAGATAAATGCACTAATCGACTTATTATCAACTAATTTTAAGATTGATAATTTGCACAAAATTAAATCGTCCTATGTATGTTTTTCCTAAATACTAGTAGTATAACACTTTCAATAACAACAAATTACTACCTTTGTCCCCCAAAATTTGTCCCACCTTGACCGGGCATGAATTTTAAAAAATGTAATGGAAAGTGAGTTGAAAAAGTTAGTGGATTGTGAGTCCTACTTTTATATATTAGTTTTATAATAAAATGTGATTAGGAATGAGTTAGTGGAATATGAGGTCCACTACCAAAAATAGTAAAAATGAAATGGGACAAATTTTGGGGAACGGACGGAAATGAAAAAATGGAACAAATTTTCAGGGACGGAGGTAGTACTAACTATAACTATAGTAATTAGTTGATCAAAATGCTGGAAGTGGAAACCGTAATTACCTCAAACAAGGATTGGCCAGCACCAAAGATGAAATCTACGGCACCTTCGATGGTGCAGCGTTCGTAGTAATGTCTGCCTTCAACATCCCACAGTGTGTCTTGCAATCCGAAGAATCCACAACGGTAGAAGGCCGAGTTGTCGCCTTTAATCCGAGCAGCCACCGCCCTTACCATTGGGTTCGTATTAACTTTAGGGGGAGTGTTGTATGAATTCTGCACATGCCAAATAATTACTACTTAATAATTTAACTGAAAATAAGTTAATTAATTTGAGCACGTGGTGCATGAGCTTATTACAACAAATGATATGTCCCGAGCAATCGTGTTGTTAGCTTCAGAATTGAAAGTAGCGTCTCGGTCAATGGGGCCATGACCATTCCACGAAATAATGGTGGTTTGAATTCCTGTTCCTTGCAGGATTATGAATGGCTTATCGTAAGGAATAATCACTTGTTCCCTGCAACAAATCAACATCATTTGTAAGAGAATGAGCTATAAACATTTTTATAATTTTCTACACCTCAATTTAATACGGGCTATAAACATTTTTTTTTAAATTTATATAGATTTTAAAATAGAAAAAAAGTACTTGCTCCGTCCTAAGTTATTCGCACCATATTTTTGTTTCGGACCATTCCAAGCTACTTATACTACTACATTTTTTAGGGGCAAAAAATATACTCTCTCATACTCCCTTCGGCTATTTTGAGTATGAGATTTAGAGAGTTAAGCAGTAGAAAATACAATAAAATAGAGTAATTATGTTATATTTTGCCCATAAAAATGAAATGGCTCACTTTAGGTGTGGGTTGTCCTAAAAACATATGAGTAGGTGGGGTGAATGGAATATTTTTTTGTCTCTTTCGGACTTTATTATTACTCCATTTAACCTTTAAACGTCAATTATTCCTCGTGCTCAAAAATGATGCAAGTAGATTGAGACAGATGAAGCAATTAGTAGAGGGTTCATGCTGCATAAACAAAAAAGAAAACGAGTATTGTTGTTGACCGGTAAATGCCTTCTCTGATGTTAATGATAGTCCATTCAAGGTTGCCGGAAGGAACAGAATTAATGGCTGCTTGCACGGTTGTGAAATCGCCCCGATTCGACTGATCAACCACGATTGTTGCAGCGCTAACGGAAGAAACCGATGACAAAAGAGACAAAAATATGCAGATACACCAAGAAGCCATATTTTTTTTATTATGAATGTGGTAAACCAATACACCTTGTTATATAGGGGAAATTTATAATAAACAAATTTGGCAACACATTATATATAATGTGAATACTAGAACATCCTATTATGAATATTTACGAACTGGAGTAAAATCTTGAATCATTTATAGATAAATTTATTTAACTGGTTTGAAATCACGAAAATAAATTGACGTAATAAAAAAAATAGATATTGTACTAATTAATGTAATTAAGATAATTAGATTATGTTGAACGAACGAATTTGATATTGATAGAAATCAAAGTGTCGGTAGAATGGTTCATTCTTATTCAATATGAAAACTGTACAAGGACTAGAGCTTATATAGACTAGGTTATCTCTATACATGGTAAATCTAATTTACATTTATTTGCATTCTAACTATGGTATGATTTGATTCCATATATTGTGCTCCTGATCTTTCATGATCTCCCGTGATTTCTTTCCAACACTCCCCCTCAAGTTAAGTAACGGGATTCCCGATACTTAACTTGCCTAGTACCTCTTGAAACGACTTTGAGTTCACCGCCTTAGTCAGAATATCCGCTAGTTGATCTTCGGACTTGACATACGGCATCTCAACTATCTTTGCTTCGATGTTCTCCTTTATGAAGTGTCTATCCACTTCCACGTGTTTGGTTCGATCATGCTGTACCGGATTTTCCGAGATGCTGATTGCCGCCTTGTTATCACAAAAGAGTCTACATGGTTGGATTGGGCGAAGATCTAACTCGCCCATGAGTTTCCTTAGCCATAATATCTCTGTCAACCCACTTCTAATTCCTCGAAATTCTGCCTCTGCACTAGAGAGTGCCACCACTTTCTATTTCTTGCTCCTCCACGTAACAAGGTTACCTCCGACAAAGGTAAAGTATCCGGCGGTTGACTTCCTGTCGTTCGGGTTCCCTGCCCAGTCTGCATCAGTAAATCCATGTATCTCCATGTGATTGTGTTTCTCAAATATGAGCCCGTGCTCAGCTGTCCCCTTCAAATACCGAATAATTCTCAAGACTGCCTCCCAGTGTTCTTCTTGAGGTGCATGCATAAATTGACTCACCACTCCTACAGCATAGGCAATGTCCGGCCTTGTGTGAGAAAGGTAGATCAGTTTCCCAACTAGTCTCTGATATCTTCCTCTATCTGTCGGTTTAGCTCCTTCCTTTATTTGCAATCCATGATTCTGAACCATCGGGGTGTCTGCTGGCTTGCAGTCTAGCATCCCAATCTCAGCTAGCAAGTCCAACACATATTTCCTCTGATTTATAAATATCCCCTTCTTCGACCTTAGGACTTCTATTCCCAGAAAATACTTCAAAAGGCCCAATTCTTTCATCTCAAATTCTTGAAACAAGTTCTTCTTTAGCTCGGCTATCTCATCTGTATCATCTCCTGTAATGATCATGTCGTCGACATATATAATGAGGCACGTGATTTTACCATCTTTCTTCTTTAAGAACAGAGTGTGGTCGGAAATGCTTTGTTTGTACCCATATTTTTTCATCACTTCGGTGAATCTTCCAAACCATGCACGTGGGGACTGCTTTAGCCCGTACAATGTCTTCTTCAGTTGGCAGATTTCCCCATCTTGAAATTCTTCTGTGAATCCAGGCGGAGGTTCCATATAAACCGGCTTTGGCAACTCTCCATGAAGAAAGGCATTGGTCACGTCAAACTGATGAAGCGGTCAATCCTTATTTGCGGCAATCGAGAACAGAACTCTCACGGTGTTAATCTTTGCCACTGGAGAAAAGGTCTCATCATAGTCTATGCCATATGTCTGGGTGTACCCCTTTGCCACAAGTCGGGCTTTGTATCGTTCTATAGTACCATCTGGCCTTCTCTTAATAGTGAACACCCATCTGCACCCAACAGTCCTCACTCCTTCGGGTAGCTTCCCTTTTACCCACGTATTATTCTTCATTAACGCCTTCATCTCAGTAAACATAGCTTCTCTCCAGTGCTTAATCTTCATAGCTTCCTCGGCTGACTGTGGAATCTCTTCCTCCTCATACAATGCAGCCTCAAATGCTCGGGCCATTTTGGTTAAATTCCCTTGCACAAAATTTGCCACCCCATAGCGACTCTTCTTGCCAATCTTTTCTGGGGAGTATCGTTTCGGTGGTACTCCCCTTGTACTCCGATAGGGAAGTGTATATCGTCCTGTGTCTCCATCAATAACATTTTCCTCTTTTCGCAGTTCTGTGTCAACAGAGTCAGTGGAAACCGGTATAGAGCTGGGATCGGGTTCAGGAATTACCTCGGATATCATCGGAGGAGAATTCTGAGGTGGATGAGCTGACTCTTGTGGTGAGACCTGCTCGGCGGTAGTGACAGCGGGTTCTGGTGGGTCCTCAATTGAAGAGTTTGGAACTGGCACAACCCAACTTAGATAGTCCACTGTACTACCTGGATCACTCTCCCCCTGACTACTAAGGTGGGATTGGTGGTAAAAGAATTCGGTTTCCAAAAAATTGCAATTCATAGTGGTAGTGACCTTTTTGGTAAGAGGATCATAACATCGGTAACCCTTTTGGTTCAGCCCGTACCCTACGAAGACGCATTTGGTAGCACAAGGTGATAGTTTGGATCTTTCATGTTTTGGGATATGGACGTAAACAGTACATCCAAAGACTTTGGGTGAGAGATTTAGGTGTTCTGGAATTTTGGCTAATTTGGATAGGGTATCAAGTGGGGTTTTCATGTGAAGGATTTTAGTTGGTAGGCGGTTTATAAGGTAGATAGAGGTAGCAATGGCTTCGGGCCAGAAATGTTTCGGGACTTTGGATTCGATCATTAGGGCTCGAGTTATTTCAAGAATGGTTCAGTTTTTTCTCTCGGCAACCCCGTTTTGTTCAGGTGTATAGGCACAGGAAGTTTGGTGGATTATTCCTTTTTCTTTGCAAAATTGGGTCATGGTATTGTTAACAAATTCTCTTCCATTGTCGGACCTAAGGGTTTTAATGCTAGTGTGGAACTGTGTTTGGATTAATTTCAAGAAGGAGACGAACCTATCGAAAACTTCAGACTTATGTTTTAAAAAATAAATCCATGTCATTCTAGTGCAATCATCAACAAATATCACAAAATATCTAAACCCATTTCCACCAACAATTGGGGCAGGCCCCCACACATCCGAATGTACTAAAGAAAATATGGAATTCATTCTAGTATTTGTAGGTTTAAACGACTGTCTGTGGCTCTTGGCCAAAACACAAGTTTCACAAGCAAAATTAGCAGGAATAGAAATGTTCGGGTAAAGAAGTTTAAAATAACCAGGAGAAGGGTGTCCTAGTCTTCGGTGCCAGAGCCAAGTCTCTTGTTTCGTGGATCCGTGAGCCAGCATCGCACTACCAGTTTGAGCTATCTCATCCACGTAGTAGAGTCCATGCTTCTCAGTGCCACGCTCAAGAATCCTCCTCGTCTGAATATCCTGCAAGATACAAAAATCTGGATGCATTAGGAGAGTACAATTCAATTCCTTGGTTACATGACTAATAGACATCAGCCGTTGAGATAATGTGGGAACATATAGACAATTCTTAAGACGAAGTGTAGGAGATATCTCAATAGTCCCGGAACCCACAACAGTAATTAAATCCCCATTAGCAGTCCGAATATATGTCTTAGCAACTTCATCATTAAAATCAACAAAATCACTCTTTTCCGGAGTCATAGTATCAGTCGCACCACAATCAAATATCCATCCTCTCGTATGTGTATCAGATATATTTTGGACATGAAATGCAGCGGAAATATTGTATAGGGGTGCAAAAGAATTTTCAGACACATAACTGGGGTCAATTTCATATTTTAGAGAGTCAGGGGTGCATTTAATCAAGGGATGGGGTCTATTTTCTAAATTATCAAACTGGTGGGGGTGTAATTGCAATTTTCGAGTTTTTCTAGGGTTTGGTTTAAAACCAAACCCTTTACCTCCTTGAAGCGGCACCGCTGTTCCATTCTCCGTTCGCCCGGCGAAATTTCCGACGCCCCGCACGCCGCCGCCGCTGGGCTGACCCTCCTGGTGGTTTCCCGATCTGACCCCGACCGTCTCCCTGGGGTTTCCGCCATCTCCTCCTCGTGATTGTCCGTCGCCGCTTACTCCAACGGCGAATTTTGCCTGAGCTTGTGCGGCTCTCGCCTTCCGTCGCTCCTCCCACCAATCTGGGTATCCTAATCGCTTAAAATAGGTGTCCCATGTGTGTTTTTGTTTTCCACAATGGGAACACCACAATTTCGACGTATCTAGGCGGTCTCCCGGTCGGCTGTTGGTGGCGGTGGGGCGCGGCGATGGTCCATTCTGGTGCGGCGGTCGATTGCTCTGTGCAGCAAATCCGTGTCCAATATCCCCAAGTGATGAATCGGCGTTACTGCCGTCGGCGTCTATGGTGGGTGCGGCGGATGTTGGTGGCATGATTCGACGTCGAGCCGCCTCCGTCTTCACCCACCCGTAGGCTGCCGCTACTGATGGGTATGGCTCATCCTTCAAGATCTCTCGCCGGATTACATCATACTCCTGGTTTAGTCCCGTTAAGAACTTGATTAATCTCTTCTCGTTTGAATGTACTCTGTATTGATCTACTCCTTTGTCGCAGCAAGTCACAGGCTGCTTTTGGCAGCGATCAATCTCCACCCATAGTCCGTGGAGTTTGCGGTAATATGTCTCTAAGTCGAGTTTTCCTTGTCTGATTGCGATTACTTTATCTTCCAGATCGTAGATGAGATATTTGTCCGCCTTGCTCTCGAATGTTACAGCGATGCTATCCCACAATGCTTTTGATGTTTGGTGATGGGCAAAATCAGCGATTATGTCGTTCTCAATGTTGTCGACGATCCAGGAGAACACCACCAGGTCGTTCTCCTCCCATTCATCGAACCCCCTGCTCCCTGATTCCGGAGGATCGTTCTTGATGTAGGAGTACGCCCCTCGGCCTCCGATCTTCACCTTGATCAGCCTTGACCATAAGGGGTAGTTCTTTCCATTCAACTTGAATGCTATGGTGATACCCTTGCTGTTTCTCAAGCTTTTCTGTTCTGGATTCGGTTTGGTATCTTCCTCTGTATCTGACATATTTCTGTGTAGGATTCGGTCAGTTTGCTGGTTTCGATTTTGGCTAAAAAAGGTCGGGAATTGGTATATCGGCTATGATGAAATTTTTCTGAGCCAGGATCGTTACTGCTCTGATGCCATGATAGAAATCAAAGGGTCGGTAGAATGATTCATTCTTATTCAATATGAAAACTGTACAAGGACTAGAACTTATATAGACTAGGTTATCTCTAAACATGGTAAACCTAATTTACATTTATTTGCATTCTAACTATGATATGATTTGATTCCATATATTGTGCTCCTGATCTTTCGTGATCTCCCGTGATTTCTTTCCGACAGATATACTGGCTGGATTGATATATGCGCAAACTTGATAATACTAAATCGGTACTAGATGTCGATAAACTTGTTTGAGTAGATTGGTAATATTTTGGAAATAAACATCTAATTAATGATAGAAAACGTTAATCCTATAAAAATAGATTTTTAAGAAACCGCATATAGAGATTAATGTTCCTTATTTGCATTTTTTCTATTTTTTTATAGAGACTATCCATAATAGTACTCTCTCCATCCCAAGGTATTAGACCAACTTTCCTTTTTGGGATGTCCCAACATATTAGACTCATTTCATTTTTTAGTAAAAAGCATCTATCTTATTTTATTCTCCACCTACTTTTTTCTCTCTTCTCTCCCCTACTTTTTCCCTCTCTCATACTTTACTCTCTCCACTTTAACTATTTAAATATCAATTCCTTAAATCATGTGCTCAAAAGAAGTGAGCCTAATACTCCGGGACGGAGGGAGTATTAAAATTCATCATAGATCGAAAATATTAGAACACATTACACAATAATTTTGTAGTTCACTGTAAAACTAGATTAAACTAAGGGCCCAGAACTTTAAACGCTTGATCAACCCATCCTTGATTATCAATGAAGGAAATGGTGGCTAACTTGTTAGCCTCTTCGTCACTCATCTTCTTCGCCCATCCCACTCTCTTAGAACTCATCGAACCTGGACCGCTACATTTATACTCTGAAAATGATAATTGATTCCTGCAAGTACATATTCGAATACTGATTAGATATTAATGGTTAAAAGTAAGGGTTATTTGCGTATAAATTCTTCAATCTTGGGCAGATTCTGAATCTGCATACCACCTTTAGAGCTAGTATGCAAATTCAGAATTTGCCGAAAGTTCAAAGATTTATAGACAAATAACCCTAAAATTAACATGAGGATAGGGCGTTTACTCCCGTCCGGAGCTATTCCAAGCATCCCATCCTTGAGGGACAATAATGTCGGACATTAGTGTATTGTAAAAGAGGACTCTAGCGTAATCTCTCCATGCCCTTCCTAGAAACACCTTCCCCTCCCCAACTATGTTGCATGTCTTGAACACGAACCCGTTCGTATCGTTAGGTTTCTCTCTCCCTTGAGCTGTGATGAATCCCGGTCCGTTTACAGCTCCTGCAGCTACTGAAATGGTGCAACCCTGCAAAGAATCGGTGCAATTACTTAGAGTGATTATGCCCTAAGATTTGAGTTTTTTATTACAAAGATTAAATAAACTTGTCGGTGATGCGAGTATATCTCATGGATTGTGGCTATAACATTATGTTTACAAAATTAGGTGGAGTTTTTTCCACTAGGAATCTAGTGTCACACTTTCAGTAACAACAAATTATTCCTTACTAAAGTGATTTATTTTAAAGTTGGACAAGCCCTCTTTTTTTGTACATACGTAATTTTTTATATCGTCAATTGATAATTGAAATGATGTACTAGTAGTAGATTTGAAGAGGCAACTGAAATCAATATATAACTCTTACGAGCTACTCAACTTCCAAATAATTTTAATATTTACTTAAAATGCAGAAAGTGGAAACACTAATTACCTCGTACAAGGATTGGGCAGCGCCAAATATGAAATCTACGGCACCTTCAATTGTACAACTTTTGTAGTAATGTCTGCCCTTAACATCCCACAATGTGTCCTGCAATCCGAAGAATCCACAACGGTAGAAGGCCGATTTGTCGCCTTGAATCCGAGCTGCCACCGCCGGCACTAAGGGATTTTTATTACCCTTTGGGGGAGAGTTGTAGGAATTCTGCACATGCCAAATAATTACTCTACCTAATTAACTAATAATCCAATTGAAAACAACGTAACTAATTCGAGCACGTGGTGCATGAGCTCGTTACAATGAACGTTATATCCCTGGCGATTGTGTTGTCGGCTTCAGAACTGAAAGTAGCAGTTTCGTTAATGTCGGCATGACCATTCCACGAAATGAAGGTGTTGTTACTTCCGGATCCTTTCAGGAAGATGAATTGCTTATCCATAGGAATAATCACTTGCTCCCTGCAACACACTATTTATTAAAGAGAGGGATGATTGCAGGCATGGGCGGGCGCAGAAAAAGTTGGTAGTAAGGAATGTAAGTAGGAATTTGTGCTTCAGTAGTATTGACTTGGTTAGGGCTTAACATGATTTTCCAAAAAAATTAAAAATTTATAAGTAGAAAATAATAATGATAAAAAAAAAAAACAAAATTGGATAAGGGCTTAAGCCCTACCCTCTTAACTAGTGTGTCCGCCCATGATTGCAGGCGGTGGCCGATTTTCTCTGAAAAAATTCGGACGTAGAAAAATATGTTGCCAGAGGACACAAAAAGAGCTTATACTTATATATACCTACAAAATTAATTAACTCAAAAGCAAATCATTTTATTATTTGTATATTCAGAAAAATTGAGTAACACCTATAAGTGCCTGGTTTGATGTCAATGGTAGTCCATTTGGTGTTGTTGGAAGGGACGGAATTAATGGCGGCTTGTACGGTTGTGAAAACACCGCGCTTCGATGGATCAACCACGATTATGTCGGCGCTAATCAACGAAACTAATGACCAGAGAGACAAAATTATACAGATGCACCATTTTTGGGATGCCATATTTTTTTCTTTTGTAATAAACCAAATACACCTTGTTCTATTATGGATTGTATACTCAATGTTAATTTACTCGAATGGTCTGTGTTATCTGTATATATACTGACTTAGTGACTTGAGTGAATATGTTAGCTTTATCCTTAAGTTAAAGATGACGGAATAAGTTATCGTGTTCATTTAACTAATGATCTTCATTCATTTTTTTCATCTACTTACAAAAGATAATATTACTATTACTTGATAATAGCCTTAAAAGGGGATCAAATTTCAATTTAACAAATGCAATTGAATTAATAAAATAAGCTTCTTTTAATTAATAGGTGATAAGTTCAAATTACCATTTACAGAAAATGAGGAATCGACATTAATACTTTTTTTTTAGAAATGAGAAAGGAAAAAAATCCCCTAATTTTATATTTAATACACACTACGATATTTTATGTGCATGGCAAGGATGGCAAATTTAGTTTATGCATACTATAACATAATGAAGATTGACATATTATATCTTTTCTATCATTTGTAGGTAATTGTAGCCGTTATTTTTTTATTGCAATATTTGTGTATTGTGTATCATTTGTAGCGGTTATAATTGATAGAAATATGTAAAAAAAACATAAAGAAAATAGAACTTGAAGTACACTAGAACAAAAATTGAACATGTATGGCCCATAGACATAATATGAATATACGTACAAATCATACACTTAGTTATACGTGTATTAGTATGTATTTAATAGATATGTTCAAACGCTCGTTTAATCCATCCATGATTGTCAATGAAGGACAATGTTGCTAACTTGTTAGCCACTTCATCACTCAGCTTCTTCGCCCACCGGACTCTCCTCGAATTCGTTGAACCTGGGCCCCAACATTTATACTCCGATAGCAACAATTGATTCCTGCAAGTACATATTGGAATATCAATGATTAGATCTCAATGGATAAAATTAAGGGCTATTTGCAAAGGATATATTCCGAATTTACTAGCAAATAACCCTGAAATTAACATGAGAATAATGTTGTTACTCTTTGCCCGCGCTTTTCCAAGCATCCCATCCTTCAGGGACAATGATATCGGACATTTGCGTGTTGGAAAATATGACTCTAGCGTAATCTCTCCACGGCCTTCCAAGATACGCCTTCCCCTCCCCAACTATGTTGCAGTTCTTGAACACGAACCCGTTCCTGTCGTTAGGGTTCTCTCTCCCTTGAGCTGTGATGTATCCCGGTCCGTCTAAGGACCCTGCAGTTACTAATATAGTACAACTCTGCAAAGAATTAGGGTTTTTATTGTGAGTGATTATGCATTATAAGATTGAGTTTTTGAATAATCTTTTTCCAAATTAGGTCAATCTTAAAATACAGAAAGTGGAAACCCTAGTGAATTACCTCGAACAAGGATTGGGCAGCACCAAATATGAAATCTACGGCACCAGCAATGGTACAACTTTTGTAGTAATGTCTGCCTTGAACATCCCACAATGTGTCCTGCAATCCGAAGAATCCACAACGGTAGAAGATCACTTTGTCACCTTGAATTTGAGCTGCCACCGCCGTAGCCATCCCATTTTTATTGTCCTTTGGGGGAAAGTTGTAAGTATTCTGCACATGCCAAATAATTACTCAATAATTCAACTGAAAACAGCTTGAGCACATTCTGCGTGAGCTTATTACAATGAACGATATGTCCTCGGCAACTATGTTGTCGGCTTTAGATGTGAATGCAGCGCTTTCGTTAATGGCACCATGACCATTCCACGAAATGAAGGTGTTTTTACTTCCTGCTCCTTTCAGGAATATGAATGGCTTATCACTAGGAATATACACTTTTTCCCTGCAACAAATCAGCATTATTTTTAAGAGATGAGATGATGATCCAAATAAATGTAGGTTGAGGAGTGACTACAGTCTACAGTGGCGGACGCAGAGAAAAACTCTAACTATGTTTTCTTAATAATTTTCTAGATATGGGGTTAAAAGTATTTTTGGACAATTTCATAGAAAATAGAATAAAATGAGTATTTAGTAGGATCCGAGGTATATGGGAAAGTGGAGGGATTCAGGTAATTTTATCAGGACGTACTAAAAAGAAAAATGATTATGTATTATTGTTGACCTGTAAGTGCCTTTTTTGATATCAATGGTAGTCCATTTGGTGTTGCCGGAAGGGATGGAATTAATGGCGGCTTGTACGGTTCTGAAACCACCACTCGTCGACTGATCAACCACGATTGTTGCAGCCCCAATGGAAAAAAGTGATGACAAGAGAGACAAAAATATGCAGATACACCATTTTTGAGATGCCATAATTTTTTTCTTTTGAATGTAGCTAGTAAACCAATACAACTTGTTCTATTATTGATTCTATAAGTGTTTGTATTCTCAGTTGAGTATGCTGTATATATGTTACTAGGATTTATGAAGTCACTAAACAGTGAATAAGTTTCAGAATCTTGTTCATTTCACCCATTCCTTCTTTTTTTTTCTTTTTCAGTTAACGTTTTCATGATCATATTTTATTTCATTTCATGCATGGTTAATTTCTTTTGATTTCCTTCCTAAGTTCTGCTGATTGATTTCAATTTTGAGCAAATTTGTAAACATTTATATGAGATTGCACAATATTAATGCACTGTCCACAAAATGTGCGTTACAAAAATAAAATACTATGCTAAAATATGGTCATTAAAAATGGAACTAAACCATATTGAATATTGACTCAACAATTCAAGCGCAAAACGTATAAATGAACAGAGGTAAAAAATCTCTAAAACATAGTAACACATATCTTATACTAGTAATTAATAAAATTTGGATATAATGAGATCAGTATAATCTTTGATATATATATATATATATATATATATATATATATATATATATATATATATATATATATGCATCTAAACCAGCTAGTAGTGATATATTCCAATTAATGGAAATATAAACAGGCAAATAACCAAAAGAAAAGCAAAATCTCTTGTTCACTCATGAAAATCTTGATATAACCTTTAAAAATTGCTCAGATTTCAACTTAATATACTAGTAATAAAATGCAATTGAATTAATAATAAGAAAGCTTTTTTTCAATGAATGGGTTACGGGTTCCAATTACCATGTAGAGAAAATGAGGAATCATCAATAGACAATCTTTATTAGAAATGACAAATGAAGAAATGCCTGATTTCGAATTTAATACACACTAGCATCATGAAGATTGAAAAATTACATATTTCGAGGTAGAAAAAATGTATACTCCATTCAACCCACTTTCTTTTTTAATTCGACTATTACTAAAATTAGAACCACCTTTATCTCTTTTTTACTTTAATCTCTCTATTTAACACACAAAATTAAAGTGCAATAAATCTAATTTGCCTAAGGAATGGGTCATCATCCTTGCAAAGGAGGGAGTACTATTTAGTAACTTGACATTCTACATCATTTTGAGGTAGAAAAACTATATATTCCCTATGTCCCATTAAAAATGAAACATTTTCCTTTTTAGTTTGTCCTATTAAAAATGAAACGTTTCCTCAAATGAAAACATCTATATCTCTACTTTTTCATCCCTCTTACTTTACTCTCTCTACATTAAACCACAAAACAACACTACATAAAAACTTATGCCGATTCCCAAATGTTGCATATTTAATGGGACGGAGGAGTATTTTGTATACTTTGGTAGCCTATTGTCATAAATATGTAACACTTTAGGAAAATATTGAAATTTTAAATTAAACTAGTATCACGCATGTGCTATGAACAGATTAATAGTATATTTTTAAACGCTAATTTTCAATTTTAAATTAATTGAAAAAATTAGAATCAATATTAAAAATGAACAAAGTAACAATTTCAATTATATGAAAATAAAAAAATCTATGCAAATCAACATTGAAAGCATAATAAATTTGAAACAAATCATATAATATAATGTTTAAACATTAAATCATGGAGTATGAAGATAACAATATAGGATCAACTATAAAGTAACATAGATGGGCTAAAAATCTAATCATTACTATTAAAAAAAATTATAATTATTAAAAACAAAAATAAAGAAAATGGTGGTAACATCGATCTAAAAAAGAAACATAGTAATGGACCGACAACCAAAGAAATTGAGGAAGCCTCGAGCTCATTGAACATGGTGTGAAATGATTCTATGGCGTGATGGTGTCAAGCTTTCCTTCTATTGTAAGAACAAAAATGGTATGCCTGAGTTCTTCTATAAGGTAAGTAGGAAAAGCAGCCAGCAAATGAATCAACAATGATTGCAGCGAAGATAGGGATGAAAGTGATGCTTCCATTGACATAGTTGGTGATTTTAGCAGCATCAATGTCTTCAAAATGGAACTCATCTCTCAGGAATGTAAAAAGGTTGGCATATAATCCCGATGAGAATGTCAAACAACCCATTGTTGCTGTTTCACCACAACAAAATTAAACATTAATTCAATACTTGTAAAAATGGTTTAAGAATTAAAAGAGACATGAAAAAGAAACTGTGATGAAAGGGAAGGTGATCCATCCGCCACGAGCGCGGTGCAGAAGTGCTTCACTCTCCATCATCACTCAATTCTCACTCTAACTTGATTTTTGGTTTTCTCCAAATTGTTCCAACTCAACTTTGTTTCCACGCAAATGAAGAGACAGAGATGAAAGTAATGATGAAAATGAGGGTATGGGAAGAAGCGGTTATGGAAGAGTGGGGAAGTGTTCAGTAAATGGGGTGGGGTTGCCTACGTGTATCAAATCAATAATATCTATTTTAAAAATAAAATTTTCTTAAATACCCCCAAAACTCCTTTTTCATGTATTGTATAGATAGATATCTATACTTATTAAATAGTATATAACAGTTTAGGGAAATATTGTAGCCTTTGTAGTATAATAACTTTGAATCAAGTTAGAAATCGTAAGAAAATTTATCAATTTTCCATATCATTTCTTTTTATTGCTATAGAATAACAAAACTAATTTATCTCATTTTGGGTCAACCACCATGATTTTAAATTGAAATAAAGTAACTCAAATTGAAACAACGAGAATTATTTCATTCTGGGTCAACCACTTCGGTTAATTTTGAACCACGGGCTATTTGGTTTAGAGTCTGTAAAATTGTTGGGCTATTCAGACCAACCCACGAGTTTCGAGTTAAATTGACCAAACAAAACAACAAATAATAATAATAATACTAATATCTATTCTAAGATCATCACAAACAAGCAAATAACCATTCATGAAAATCTTGTACCAATATAATAGCCGCCTATATCATTCTTTGAATGTGGGAAAAGAATATATTCTTGTCAATCTAAAGCAGCTCAAGCAATTACTAATGCTTCAACATTTTGTGATCTGCAAAATTTTGCCAGAATACAGCACAATTTTTTTTCATTTCTGTTTCTAAAAATTTATTGGTAGCAAATGTTTTCTCCAAACTCACCTGTGGTTTCAACAAAACAAATGGAAGAGGATCCCATCAGTCTACTTGGTGTTATGTGTTGGAACGCTCAGGTAGAACTTGGTGTTCTTGAAATCATCCAGCATCGGATTGTATCCATCTTTGGTTCTCGTCTTGGAAGGAATGCCAAATTCTTCCATAAAAGATGATGTATCAAGCTACAGTGGAGTAGCAAATACAGGGAGACGAAGATAGTAGTTAGAACACAACGTATTCAGCAACAAAAATGTGTCATTTCCACATACTATAATTTTGTGAAGTCGAATTTACCATAAGGGTTCGCCTCTTCTTTCCTATCTTCAATGGTTTAGCTTCGGTTGGCTTTAACCATCCAGAGCAATAGTGATCAATATCTTCTAGAAGGCAAAAGTCCGTTGGAAAAAATATATCGGCGTCACCCTGTAAAGGAAGACATCGATCGCATTACGGTTGTGAAGGGTGCATATAAGTAAACAGTTATTTTAGTATGTTGTTGTTTCAGTTCTTCTTCCAACTCATCTCAAGAATCGTAACCATAAGAAATCTTAATTAACCTTCAACTCTCATGGGTGAACGACAGAAAGGCATTTCTTGAGTAAGGATAATTGATGTATGGTACGGTTGTTAGACATGGAAAACTATTGATGAACGACACATCTAATAAACACTCTGTTTCATAAAGGTGACAGCAACAAAGGAAACAAACCTTGGCATCCAGGTAACTGTTATGATCTGAGTTAGTGCCATCTTTCTGCAAACAAATAGGATAGAACCACAAATAAACTTCATTGAAGGGAATTTAATGAAACATTACTAATATAATTAAGAGTACTGAACCTTGCTGGCAACGAGAGGGGCGCGTTCGCCTGGTATTGTTACATCAGGAAGGTAAGTGAAATCGGACGCGATTAAGGACATCTTTGGTAAGGCGCCATGTAGAACTTGTAGGAGTTTCTGTATATTTCAGTGTAGTATAATTGCATAAATATGTGAATCCAGAACAACTGTAAGAATTGGAAATATTATTAAAAGATCTTACTAAACAACCGGTTGGTAGCCAGCTTCTTCGAGGCCTCGGGAACACTTTAGCCAAAAAACTTTGAGCGATTGAACCCATCCTGCTTCCATGAGGTTTACCGTCTTTTGCCAAATCCAGGATTTCCATGCAACTTTCAATAAGTGAATCTTCCAAAGGCTTATACAGCTCAGAGAGTTCGGGCCTATTGACGAACACATGAAGACAAACAGAAAATAGTAAATTACTTTGATATAAATGCAGTATATAACACGCAAAACGAGCAAAGCAAAGAACATCCATTCCAAGTAAAAGGTAAATCAGAATTACTTGTCATGTCTTTTTTCAACCCAAACTTCCATCCAAGGTGAGACTTGATCCTTAGAATAGATTAGATCATGTGGAAGATTATCAAGCACCTGCAAAAGTTTATCAGACAAACGACCCATATGCTGGTTATAGATTTTTCATGTCAATAATAAGAATATCCAAACTTGTGTTATCTAACCAGTCAATTCTCGATCCTAAGTTTACATACCTCCAGCATTATCACCCAACATGGTTGTTGCTCAGAACCTGTTACAACAGACATAAGTTCAGACTAAGCCCTGGTTCCCAAACATTTTTTGTTCTTCATAATTCATGTATAGATGAAACAACAACTTAACAAAGGCGGCATCAATAAAGCAGGCATACCCCATCCACTTGGATCAGCAGCATCACGACATTCTACCCTGAACTTTTTCGCGTGGCTACTAACTTCTCCGACAGTTTCCAGCTGCTTTTTGGCCAGCGAAGAACTAATTTCCACTGAACTGAAACATATCACATTATTACAATTATTATCTACAAATATCTCAAAAGTATAACATCCCAAAATAAAATTCTATTATAATGCCTTATTTGGGAAATATCAACCCTACTTCAAAATCTTCAAAAATTCATATCAGTATTCCATCTAGTTCTAAGTTTAATCGGTACTGGATAACCGAATACCAGGGGCGGAGCCAGCATGTATGGAGCTGGGTCAAATGCCCCCCCTCATGCCTTCAACACTATTGTATTTTTATATATAAATTCTCAATTATATTAACAAAATACACTAAATGCCCCTCTCAAATACATAAAATTTTTCTACATAATATATTTTTGCCCCTCTTCAAGTGAAATCCTAGCTCCGCCCCTGCCGAATACATTGTATACTTCATGTATTAACCTAGGGGTGGTTGTGGTATATTATTAGCCAAGCATGCTAAGGAAATAGAGGCACCAGTAAAACAGACGAGCCAAAAATCTTCTCAACAGCATGTATCAGGACATTACATACATATATTGCATACTATCATAAATTCTTGAAGGTGCATTCACTTTTATGTAATCCATTACACCCCTCGCACAGGTTCCTGATCCCCCTCCGATCTCATATATCTGAAATACAATGTAACAAATAAAAATGTTTATAGGAAGAGGGATGAGGTGAGCATGGACAAAATATGATCAATCAGATTTTCCAGAACTTACAACTTTTGCAGAAGACAAAATTAAGCCAGATATTGCCATACGAATCTAAACTTTTTATTTTACAGCAATAAGCATGCCAACCAGGACTCTAACTATACCACAGCCTTGGAATTTCGGACAGATGGTTAAAGTACTAATTGTATTGCCATTGTCTATTCCTAGTTTAATATGATCTAAAACCAGAGTGAATCTGCATATGAATCATGATAGGAGTACAAGATATTCACATGTTTGTCTATCTACTCAAAAAATGATGCACTTACTTTTAGTGGAACAGATAGGTTAGCAGTCCGGAGAATTGCTTCAGCTATTCCATGGGCATACCAAGGCTTCAAAAAGAACAGATATTAACATAATAAGCAATGAAAATAGTGAGAAACAAAAGCCAGTATTATTTTTCAAAAATGTATAACATGCAGAAATAATGCCGTATGTTCAGATAGGTTATTCTTCACATTAGCCCCCTACTTCACTATCAAACAAGAAGTTTGAAATAAGGTGATACTTTTGCATCTCAATCATCGAACTTTACCTTAAAAAGCTCCACCGGGGTAAACCAAGATATATCGTTCTGCTTGTAGATAGCATCCACGTGCTTTGTATAAGCTTTCCGGCCTTCAAATTTGTTGCACTTTGAACAGTTAGAGCACATACATAAAAATAACTCCAAGGCATCCAAGCAAGAGAGTTGTAAGACCAAATGCTTGAAAATCCATTTAATAGTTCCCAAGGCCCATAATGTGATCTATGTCATACTGAAATTTTGTATTACACTAAACTATGAGAGAGGGGTAACTACTGAGTAGCAACCCTCAGCTCAATAACGAAGAATGTCGACATGTGAATTTAGCACACTGAAATGGATATCCTTTCTTGCTACAAATATACATAAAGAACTATCAAGCCACCAGGGTATACAACAGCCCACAATCTTGGTAATCGTGAGCTTCTAAATGTTAGTTTTGCTTCGAAATCAACAAGCACCCCTTTTTCACATGAGTAAAATATTCTTGACAAAATCATCCATTGGAAAGGTTAATCAAGCTGGCAGATAATATATCAGAAACACTCTCGATTCAAAACACAATCACAACCTTCCTTAGCTCAACCTCGCAACACCCTAAGCCAAGAAGTAATAACATGATTTATATCTCAAAAAAATCTAACAAAAATTAAATATCCACAAACATGTCAGCTAACCGTCGAGCTGATTGAACTTAATGCTTCGATCAAGCACTCCAACTGAGTCCGACCTTTGAGAAAAATATCCATGTTCTGGATCATACAAAGCCGCACGAATAAAATCCCTAACCTTCAACATTCAAAAAAACGTTGAACAAAATGAGAGCCCAAAATTCCAAAATCAATTCTTTAGCTGAGACAAAGAGGAGAGATTACGAGAACTGGGGATTCACCAACGAAGTTTGTGGAGAAGTAGGCCGGGGAAAATGGATTTACTGCAAAAACGAAAACTGTTTAGTGAATTCACACAAAATTGAATTCCACATGACAACACGCGCACACACACACCTCTGGGAGAGAAAAGGAATGAGGAGAGGGATCTGGAGGAGGCAATGCGAGCTGCCATTTCTGCACTCTTTGAGTCTTTTCAATGCTTGACTTGTATCATCCCCTTGTTCGTCTACACTCTACTCAGCATTTTCTGCAGTCTTCGAGGGGTTTTGCGGAAGAGAGAGGCGTTGAAGAAACGCGACTTCATGAGGTTTATCTGTAGTTGCTGAACGATTTTTCAACAGTTGGATTTGCTAATTTTAATTTGTCAGTCCAATGATAAAAACCAATTTTCTTTTCATTTAAATCCAAAAAAGAAAAATACTAACTAATTTATTTTTTCACTAATTTTTATTTTTTGTTACCCAATCCTCATGCCGACGGGCAGAGTAGTAATTCTTTGTCTCAGCTATCAGCGCATTTAACGATAGCGATAGGGGTCTGACTAACCTCCCTTTATATTGTTCCATTGTCTTCCCAAATACATATTTTATATTTTATCTATCCCATTCAAAACGAAGCATTTTTAGCATGAGATTTTATACGGCTCCCCTATAACGTAGTATTAAGTGAAAAGATAACAAATAGATAGTAGTGTTCACCATTTTAGAAATATGTCATTTTGAGTGAAAATATAAAAAAAAATGGATTCTTTTAAATAAAAAAGAGAGAATTATAAAAACAAAGTTATAGGATGGCATGGTTTTTGGAGTATAAATGAAAATCATAACATCAATGGCCCCATAAAACAGAATTTTGAAAGTTGTTCATGTGTGCTGGAGATGAACAAAGTGGAATTCAATAAAACCATGATTACATTTCCACTTGAGAAAAAAAAATGGAAAAGAAAAAGAAGAGAATTTCAGATATTCTAATTCGAAAACCATTATTCCATAGACAAACTCCACATTTCTACTTTACTTTTCTTATACCCAATTCCATTCTTTAACATTCTTTTCTGCTTACATATAAAATATCTGCTTATGCCATTTGCTCTCTACTTTTGTGTATACTTTCTCAGGTATTTTTACTCTCAAAGCCATGAAAGATCCACAAGGTAAAGCCCTATGCATTTTTTTTTTCATTTTTGGTTTTTATCTTTTCATCATATGGGAAATTCAGTGATATTTAATTTCTGTTATTTGAAGCTCAAGGATGCAAGAATATTTTGCCTCTTTCTAGTGAAATTATTCACAGATTTTTGTGTGAATTGGTATTATTTGAATTGCTATAAGTAGATTAGCAAACAATGTTTCTTGGTATTCATTTGAACCCTTTAGCTAATCACATATTGTAAAATTGGTTGAGAAGTGGTCATAAATTATCTGTGTAGACATGACTATTTATAAAATAAAGATTTCATTTTTAAGTATGAATATCAACAGTTTTAACTAACATGTCAAGAAATTAAAAGGAATGCCCTTAGCAAATTCAAAGATGAAAGTTATTTGAACCTTGTTTTGATGATCAACTGAAGAAGCTTTTTATTTGTGATGCAACGTTGTTGTTGTTGACACAAGTCTTTGTATCGTGTAAGGTGCATATCAATCACCCTTTAAGTCGTTATACGGCAAGTTGCAAGACATACTCTGCTGTTCTACGTTGCCAAACAACTATAAGAGACTAGACGCGACCCTTGAGAGGAAAATGGTGGAGATGAAGAGGAACCCTTCGAGGAATAACAATTTCAAATCATTCGACAGCATAATCATGAAATTCCCTCAGTTCAGAGAGGGGCTGAAAGAGATCAGGAACATATTCGAGCAGTATGGTGAGTTCTCAACTCCTATTGAGATCGTACTCGTGTTCTTGATGATGAGTCTTTTATTGCCTTTACCACAGATGAAGACGTGAATGGTACTATTGACAATGAAGAGCTGAAGAAATGCTTGCACGCGTTCGAGTTCAGCATTAGTGATGAGGAAATTGGTGATCTTGTCGCTTACTGTGACATAGACGACAAGGAAGGGATACAATTGAAGGAGTTTATAGTTGTTGTATTTCTCATTTATCTCCTCATGGATGCTCCGGCTTCACCTAACATGGTATAAGCATTGTCTTCTTCTTAGCTGACACGGGATTTGTTATCAGGTTATGATTCTCCGTTATATGAACTTGCTGCAGAAACTGAAGATGTGTTCACCTCAAATTGAAACAACCTTGAATGCGATAATTGAGGTGTTCTTATTTCTTGACAAGAACGGTGTTGGGAAGCTGAAGAAGAAGGATGTCGTCAAGGCACTAAACGAGGCTTCTCCCAAGGAGAAATCTCCTTCACACATCACACACAACCGTTTTAGTTATGAACCCTCCATTTTCTTCGATAATTTCAATATTTTGCGTAGTTCATGGTTTATTACTAGCTAGAGGTGTGCTCGGCTTTTAACAGTGGCATTGTTGCTTATGCAGAAGAAATGGACTGGGATAAGAACGGGAAGGTTAGCTTCAAGGAATTCCTGTTCTCGTTTATCAGTTGGGTCGGGTTTGAGTGTGACGATGAAGATCGTGAAGAGTAGCTTCTATATGACTGAAGCAGGAGACCTGCTTGCAACAAGGTTAAGAGTCATGTAGATCTGATAACTGCTACAAAGTGTACATGCTGATTCATATAAATATTTGTATGTTCATTTGTTTGTATGATATTATGTCCCTACAGTCTTCCTTGATTGATTTTGGATCTCTTGCTGTAATGTTTCACTCCCCCAACCAGCAAAGCCAACTAAATAAATAATTAAAAATAAAACTAGAAATTTTAAAAATCAACCCCAAAAATTATATATATCCTCAAGATTGAATTTATAATACACTGAATACAACCGATGAAGATTCCATAAGATTATGGCTTCAAAAATACATGGCACATTTCCAATCATGCTAAAAGGCTGAAAGCATCATTCTTCTTCAAGTTAGAGACTGTAATTTCTTCTCATGAAGCTTAGCACGTCGTAGGGCATCCAAGGCCTCAGCTTGCTTGCCAGAGCGTTTTAACTTCACCGCCTTCACTTTCTCGGCCTTGATCTGTTCCACCAGCTGAGCTCTCTCTGTATCAGCATCCGCCTCGATCTTGGCCGGCTCTGGTCGTTCTATAGCCTTGGATTTGGATTGTCCATCATTTAACCCGATTGACTGCAATGCAGACAGGAGCTGAGGATCGAGAAAATCCTCGATGCTTACATCATCTGCTGGCCCAGCGGAATCATGAGCGTCCGACACCTGCAGCTGCGATTCTATCGCTTTTGCCAGTTCAAACTCGGCATCAGCTTCTGCTGTTTTACCTTCCCTTCTCAGCTTGAGCGCTTGACGCTTGTGGCCAAGCGATTTCTGCTGCAGTTTGAACTTTTCACGGCTTGACAACGGTTTAGAAACTGAACTGGGACTGGCCTCCTTGTCCACAGACGAGACGTTGGATGCTGAACTGTCACTGGATTTGGTTGTCGTAGTCTGAGGTGTTTCCTCCACGCCCTTCTCCAAGAGCTTTGCCTGCCGAAGCTCCTCCTTAGCTTCTGCTAATTTCCCATCTCTCTTGAAGGCAACCGCCTTCCTCTTGTGCGCAAGGATCTCTTGTTGGAGGGAACTCGAATATGGTTGAGAAACAGTTGATTGAGAAGCATGCAATTCTTGTGGCTTCTCAATCTCCTGCGGTATTCCATCTGGTTTCTCTAGTCTAATCTCAACTTTAGCTTGCTTTTCTGAATCTTCATGAACAGATGCGATTCCCTTGTTTTTGGGGGGAGAATCGTCTATTTTGATTGGTTCTTCAAATTCTTTCAACTGTGCCTCCAGCAATCTGGCCTTGTTCAGCACTTCCTCCTCCTCCTCGACCTCTCCCTGGCGTCTCAGCGCAAGAGCTTTTCTTTTCAACGTTAACAATTCCCTTTGAATTTCACTCTTACTTTTCTTAGGCATCTTCGCTCCAAAATCAGTGGTAGATTGGGTGATAGAGGGCCCACCTATATGCTTCTGGGACTGGTTATGTTCTTTTAAAGTTGATGCTATATCTGCATTATCCTCATCTTCCCAGCCCAAGTTCTTCAAAAGTGACAGATACGAAGGATCGTGCAAATCTTGATCCGTCACTTCTTCATCTCCATTATCCGTAGTCTCATCTATGCTGTAACTCTGCTTGTTGCCAATACTTGGCTGTCTTGCAGTGGGAGCTTCTTTCATAGCTTCAAGCTGCTCCTCAAGAACCTTCGCCTTTTTCAATTCTTCATCCGACTCATCCGATCTACCTTCCCGTTTGAGTGCTAGAGCCTTCTTTTTCAGGGCAATAAGCTCTTTCTGAATCATTAGTTTACTCTTTGGAGCCGACTTAGGGCCAGCGTCATTCACACTCGCCCTGCTGGAAAATGAAGATTCTTCCACAGATTCCAATATTACACCTTTTTGAGGTATAGCAGAACCCTGATTGATCAAATCTTCGGAATTTTCGAGCTCCTTTTCAAGTAGTTTAGCTTTTCTAAGAAGTGCCAATGCATCTGTTGTGTTGCCTGCTTTTTTCTGATTTAGAGCTTCTCTCTTTAAAGACTGAATCTCCGTTATTAATGAATCCTTCTTGGAAAATGCAACCTCGTTGCCATGGTCATCAAAATCTGCAGACTCGTCGTCTTCCCAACCTAACGATATCAAGGCAGAAGACATCTCCGGATCATTCATGTCTTCATCTGTTATGTCGAAATTACCATCCACAGCAATATCATCAGCCATTCCAATCAACTGATTGAAATCCAAATTCATGTTAGATTTATATGTCCCCGAAAAATCAGCACGCTCGTCAGCATCCATACTGCGTATTAGTGATGAAAGTTCATCATCAGAATCATCAGACCCACCCAGAAGCTCCTCTTCCTCTATTTTCCTCTCAAGAATTTTAGCTCTCTTAAGTTCTTCCTTGGCCTCAACAACATTCCCAGCTCGTTTAAGTTCCAGAGCCCTTTTCTTATGAGCAACAACCTTAGATTTATCAGCACTGACAGTTTTCTTCTCTTTATTAGGTTTCTGAGAGACTTCCTTGAGAAGCGAAAACAGCTCACCCTCCACAGACATGGTTGCTGGCTTTTTTTCTGCATCGTTGAGATCTAGATCCGACCATCCCAGTTCCTTGAGTTCGGCAGAAACATCGTCTGTTCCTTTACTCTTTTGAGACGGGATTTTGTTTTTCAGACCAGAGGTTTTAGCTTCATCTTTGTTCTGTTGAATATCATCTATGTTGCTTGACGAAAAAGCCTTTTTACTACTTTTTCTCAAAGCTAACTCCAATGCTGTAGCTTGCCTTTCAAGCTCTTTCCCTTTTTTAAAAGCTTTTAATGCTTCTTCGGGTTTTCCTTCAGCTTTCAAAGTTCTGTGCTTCTGTTTTTCAAGTAGAGCTTGCTGGCGTAAATCTTCTGGGGTGACAGATCCTGACTCTGTCAACGTGAAAGTAGACTTATCGAGAGAGAGATTTCTAACTACATCTGTACCTTCAACCTGACTAGCTACTTCGGAAATATTTGAACATGATGCGCTGCCTCTTTGTGAAGAGGAATGCCCATTCTCGTTACTGAGAATCTGATTCAAAATCTCTTCATCTTTCTTTGAAGCATGCTTCGAACCACCTGCAATAGCTAATTCAGAATTTCAGATAACCACATTCCTCTTTCATCTGCCACAGATAATATAGCAACAGCAAGCATGCTAACGTGCAGCGCCAAAAAATAGATTTTCATACCAAATGGTTCAATATCATAACGAAAATATTTTCATATGATGTAGAATTGAATGTTTAAAAGGTAATTTAGAGACAGGAAGCTGTGACCCTTCTGAAACAAATTGTTCTCTGTGCAGTGACACAAGGCAGTTCATATGTATTCAATCAAAAAATCGAATATGGTTCTCTGTACTGCACTTATCCAAGTTTGAAGCATTATAGAAATCTAATCCAGCAGCATGAACATATAACTCAAAAAAGGGATTTAAGTAGTTCATCACAAATTAATCAAATATTGCCAAATGTGACCTACTTTTATAGTATACTAGTTAACATAGCATAACAGGAAACCGTAAAAGCTAACAAGTTATCCAGAGAGAATGTTAGTATTATGTTAAGCTTTCAAAACTAGAGTAAGTTTACACAAGACAACAATGACAGTCATAGCAAAACAAGTTAACAAAACACTTAATATGAGGAAGAATCGCCTGTAAAATAAATAACATAAGACGTAAAAGCTGACAGGCTAGCCAGAGAGCAACGTTAACCTTTTCAAACTAGAGCAAGTCTACAAAAGGCAACAATGGAGGTTATCAGAACATGTAATATGAGCATGAACCACTTGTAAATAAATAACGGGAGACAGAAAAGCTAGCAGGTTAGCCAGAGAGCAATGTTAAGCTTTCAAAACTAGAGCAAGTTTACTAAAGAAAACAATGGGGGTTATTGCAAAATAAATCAGCATAAAACTTAATACGAGGATGAACCACTTCTACATGAAAATAAAAGAAGAGAATGAACAAAATAGAGATATCTTTGAATACCTCTAGAAGATTTATTTTTATGTCCATATCTCAATTCAAACCGTGCAGCCTCTTCTAGCTTTTTGCACGGTTCACAGATACGGACCGGTGAGTCGCCTTGACCACGCAATACCATCCTTTGCTGGGTACAGCTGCCGCAAAATATGCCTCCACACCTGCGGCAATGGTGCTGGAAATCCATCCAGCCCAAGACATCAAAATATTCAATTCAAATTCATCGCGATCAACGGCAAAAAGATCACAACTTAAACGAAACCCATCAAAAAATACGCAATTAAGTGTAAAGGGTATGAATCGAAACAGGAAAATTTCACTTATCAAAATCATGACCGAACTCAAGAACCAATAAATTTGACGAAAGGGGTTTTCATCAATGAAGCACTAAAATCAAGATCTGAAATCAAATGGATTGATCAGTGGAGAAAGAGGTAGGCAAATTGACGGACCTTGCGATTGATGAAAGTGAACTGTGAGGAACATCCCTGGCAATTTGAGGCGTCGACCACCCAAGCATTCCCCCTCAGTGATGGCTTCGGCGGCAGCCCAATTTTCTCCAACATCTTTTCTTTCTCTTGTTGATTTCAACCTGCTTTAGTTTTTAAATTGAGCTGATGCAGTGATCGAAATCAATAGGATTGAATTGAATCAAACGAGGTGAAGAATGAGGGGTCTTTGTCAATAGTCAAGAGTCTGAAGCATACTCATACGACGTCGTGTCTCAGTTTGTGTCCTTTTCAAAGAGAAAAATTTAGATTATCAGATTTAACTTTAAGTAACCTTCTCCCCAAATATATTCAGAATACAAAATTTAATAACATTATGCATTAAAGAAATTTGTGTAATCATTAGAAATATAAATAAATTAATAACATTATGCTTTTGAAAAACATTTTGATACGGAAATAAAAAATAAAGTCTTGAACAACAATATCTTATATCAAAGAAAAAATCAAGATCAACTCAATTCTTATTATATATACATCATTTAATCATTTAAATATAAATACATTTAAAAATTATAAAGCTTGAAATTAGATACAAATAATTATATTTATTTACGATAAATAATTTCAATATCGGAATACTACTAAAGAACAATAAAAACATTGAATAAATTAATATATCTACTTGCACAAAGTCAACAAATTTAAAATCCAAATTAAAATTTATAACACCATATTAAAGCCCAAACTAGTTAAAAGCCCAAACATGTAAATGAACAATTTAAAAACCAAACTAATTACATTCCTAAATTGAATTGTATAGACATATAAAAACCCAAACTGATTAAAGTGGCGCCTCCATATCCTTCTCCGGCGAAACCTGCCTTACCGCTGCATCACCGCCATACCTCGTTGCATTGCCGCTCGACGGCTCTCCTTCTGCTCTGCGTCTCCGGCCTCGCTGTGGTGAGTTTCAGCAGGTATTGATATTCTTCAATTCAAGTATTTGATCTTATTGTTTTTGATTGAATTTGAATTGATTCTGTTTCTCTTCTAGATTGAGTTTCTACTCGTTTTTATAGGTATTTATAGAGATTTAAAAATTTGTTTGGAAACCCATTATTTCTCCATTATATACAGTAGACAGTTATCTTGTCCAATAGTTTCTGCAGTGTTTCTTCACAATCACCACAGCTATTGTCTAACCAATGAATGAAAATATCGAACTCTACTTTTGATATATCTATGTTTTGGCTTTAAAATAATTTTTTGCAATATGCTTCAAATACAATAACCAAACTTTTTTAAAGAATTTATGATGTTTCCCTCCAAAACTTAACTCAGTGGTATTTCTGAAAATAGTCCAAAAACTCTCTCTTTGTATTACTATTATAGATAGATAGATTATAGATTATAGATTATAGATATGGATATGTATTATGCAATCATTATTACAACATGCAGAAAAAAAGGAAGCTAGTAGTATTACTTTTTACTGGTCATGTGATTTAATTTGTACTATGTAAATGGACAATGGCTGATGTAAGTTTTCCAGATTCTCTTGTTTCGAAGGTGTCAATTCTATGGTCAGTTTGGAATACTAAGTCGTGATACTTATCACGGTGATAGTTAGAATGAACTTGTGTTAAAAAGTAGTAGTTCTATATGTTTTGTTGAATCGTGCATCTATTTACGTTTTAGTTTCTGAGAAAATTGGATACCTCAAGGCATTATCTACATTTCAAATTTAATATTTTCCTTATCTCTTTTGTTTCACAGACGAAGAGCTTGCTTGTGATAGCTGACTGCAGCTCTCAGTACACAAATTGTTTAATTATTTAGCACTGTGGGTATGGTAATAAATAGCAATAAAGCTGGAGTGCCAGCAGCACCTCCGCACGAACTTCATGTGTGGAAATTTGCAGAGTCTAGAGCTCCTGAGATTGAGGGACTGCATTCTATTATTGCTGGTCGTATGGATAACAATTTCAAATCACAAAGGAACAAGAGGAGGAGAACTACTGGACATGATAATCGAGTTGCAAGAAAGAAGTTCAGGAAGAGAAGTATAGATGGATTAGGACATGCAGGCAAAATTGATTCTATGGGGAATGATGAAAAGAAAGTTTCCCGTCGTGTTCGGAGGAGTATTGAACTTAAGAAGAACCTTCCAACCGGTTATGTTACTTCAGGGGATGGGACCAAGAGACTGAGAACGCACGTATGGCATGCTAAGCGGTTCAAAATGGAAAAACTTTGGGGATTTTATATTCCCCTTGGCCTTCATGGGAGGTAGTTGTCTTCTTAAACTTTTGTGGTAAAAAAGGTGGCTGTTTATTTGTTTCTGAAAAGCATCTTTCCTTAAATGAATTTTTTGGCCAAGTCAGAACATGACTATGTAATCTATAGGTTTGTTTTCTTGATTGTAAAGATGAGCAATTAAAGTTAGTAAATATGCTTTCGATGTCTATTATGGTCAATAATAAATCAATCTTTCATTTTGCAAGCACGATAACTTTACTTCAAATTATGTGATGCAGAGGAAGAGGTTCAAGGGCTCTGTTGAAAAAATTAAAAAATGGAGTGCTTGTGCATGATGCGAGTTACTATGGTGCAATCCAGTTAGAGGGTCCACAGGTAGGCATCTTTAATTTGTGAACATTTGCTGAATATCTTAATTCACTTTTTTCGTATCCTCCACTTCATTCGTTTCCACCTTATGCTTGTGGATTTACCAGCATGTTTTGGATGATAACAAAATATGTGATGGTAGACCACTTTGGTGTGCTTGTGTGTATATTTAGAATGACCTAACCTCCTTGTGTGTGTTTCCAGAAAACGCTGATATCAGTTCTAAGTTCTGTGCTAGTGCCTTCTCCATCAGCTTGTTGTGAAGAAACTTTGCATGATATTCTTGTGGGCAATATCTTTGGAACTGCTATGGTGAAGTAACAATCCTCTACGTTTCCTGAATTTGGATATTAACCTATTGGTAGTGTTCTAATAATTATGGTTATGCAGCTTCATGATTCTGGAAAACCTAGTTTGCCTACTATTGCTCCTGTGACCTACATGTGGCGACCTATGCAGCAGATTTCTACCAACATAGATGAGCTTCGCAGAGAAATTTCCTGTGAAGGTCCTACTATTGATAACACCACCTCTATCCGCCAACTCTGGTTGTGGATACATGCTGCCTCTTTTAAAGAAGCATATGATTCTTTGAGTTCAGCATGTGAAATGAATGTAGGTTACGTAACTTCAAATATTTTGTGCATGACATTTATGCAGCTCTCTTTTTCGGGTTGTGGGCTTGATAGGATGCATGAGTAGTGTGCTTAGATTTGAAATTTCTATAAATATATCCAGCTATTTTGTTATTAAATTTGTTCTGGGCTTGTATCTCTCTTTCACATGACTACCTAAAAATCAAATTCATGTATCTGGGGAAGGATTCAGTGGTTCACATTGATTTACTACTATAGCTTACTTAATTTCTGAGCATATTTTTTATGCGTTTGCAAATTATGAGTTTTTTATCCAGACAGATGGGACTTGTTCAGCTCAATGCGTTTCTCGAGAAGGACAGCTTGCAAAAGTGGAATTGATAGGTACAAAGGTATTTCAGTTGCTGCACAAGACATTGCAACCTGTTAAGCTGTGAGTGCATCGGAGTAATAATTGTTCTCTATCTATATGGATATGTATTCCAACTGATGATTTTCTGTTGTTTGGCTTCTCAGTAATTCGGAGAACCCTTGGCCTGTGAAGAAATGTTCAGCTCATGAACATGATGATGCTGTGGAATCTGAAAATACGTCCATGTTTGAGAAAGGACATCAGATGTCTTCTTCTGCAGTTCTTTCCATGGTTGTGAAGGACCCTCGTAATCTGACTAAGACTGGGGGTGTGGCTGTTCCTGATGGAAAGAACCTTGGCTTATTAGGTAATGAACACCAGAGTAAACAGCAAACATCAGCGCCTAACCATGAAGCTGAATTTGAACACGAGTATGGTGATTTATGGGACGCTAGCAAAGAGCTAGACCCTCCAGTGGAAGAAAGTGTTTTATGTGCTGGCGAGCATCACCAGCGGAAGGAGTTCTTTTGCCTCGGCCAAAAAGGTTCTGGGTCTCAAAACAAAACTATTGATAAAAATTACACCAGATCGTGTCCTGTTTTGCTTTTGAAAAATGGGATTTTTGAAGATTCTGTTACAAGGTATATCTTCTCATTGATGATTTTCGTGGTGTTTCATGTTTTCCATACAACTTTTTCTTCTATAAAGTTTGGTCTAATCAATAATTATGATATTTCAAATGTTCATGGGCCTCATAAGTTTCTGCAAAACACATTGCACTGTTCACATGCTCTAATGAAAGTCTTTCAATTCTATTTATGACAACTCCTAACTGTTTGCTAACAATAGATAGAGCTGTTTTCAACTTTGACATTTGCTATGATAATCAGAGTTGGCCATTTTTGTTGGTTATATATGCAAGCTCAACCAACCTAGTTTATTTATGTTCTCCAAATAGATCTTTCCGGCAGATGATTCAGGTATTCTTATAACTAAGCAAGTGTTTGCTTTTACAAATTTCTTCAGGTGCTCTCTTATTCTACCTCTAAGTTGGGTAAAAGCATTTTGGAATACTTTTGTATCGAATGGTGCTCATGCTATAGGCTTAAGAGAGAAGCACTGGGTTGCGGGTGAAGTAAGTTATACTTTTGATGATTCTACACCAAGAGATTTTGTATGATGATTAGAGTAAAGAGATTTATGTGATGATGTGATGATGTCGTTTGTCTTTCTGCAGATTGGATTGCCATACTTCCCCTTGGACTTTCCCGACTGCAACGCATATTCGGATTTTATGGAAATGGAGGCAGCCACAGTCAACCAAAAAGCTATGCTTGTTCCTCCTTCTAAGAGGCCACTGGAAGTTCCTATACCACCTCCATGGGACTGTGTGGTCTACAATTTTGGGGAGAAATTGACTGAAGCTAGAAAAATTCAAGCAGATATATGTAGAACTCAAGATGAAAAAATTGATGACATGGAGACAAACTCTGGCTCTGAAAAATCAAAGGATAATGTTTCTGATTGTCAGGCTACTCCGTTTGAGGGTATTGTAGCAAGGACTTCATGCATGCTGAATGATTTCCTAGATAATATCAGTGGCAATCGTTTGTTATTCCCTAGTATAGATGGTGCTGAGAATTGCTTGCATAAATTCATGAGGAACAAAGATTTTCTCAAACAAGACATTGTTATGTCTGAAATGAAGTCCAGAAAACCACCTTGCTTTGTTCGAGTACTTCTGCGTGCTTTTAAGGAAGGCGTTTTTGAACAGGGAGCAGTGGTTTGTGCACCCCTTGCTACTGACATACATTTATGGACTGCTAGGTACTCCTTGAGTTATATGATAGAGTCGTCTGTCAATCAGTTAAGTGTAATTAATCCATTATGTTTAATCTATGCAATTGTTTTGAAATGATGCAGCTCAGAAACAAACGACGAACCACTTCAAATAACTCAATCTTCAGTTATGTCATACTTCATGCAGTCACCTTCTGGTAAATGGGAACTTCAGATACCTGAGGATCAAGCTCTCTCATCCCATAGATTGCCCATTGGCTTTGTTACTACTGGTTTTGTTCGAGGAAGGCAAGTTTGCAACATGTTCTGATTGAAAGCCATGCTCTGATTGTAGGAGTATAAAATGTCATGTTTTATAGGGTGTTTCTTCACGAAATTCCTTCAATTTTCTTATGACTGAGTGTCTTTTCCTCTCTCTTGAGTATGCAGCAAGAAGGCCACAGCAGGGGCTCTTTGCGAAGCGAGCGTACTTTCCAGGCTTCGGCAGGAACAATGGAGAGATGTACCTGTAAGGCGGAGAAGGAAGGAGATCTATGTTCTGGTTAGAAATATGAGATCCACAGCCTATAGACTTGCGTGTGCTACCGTTGTTCTTGAGCAACAGGAACGAGACACCAATTTCATGTGACCTATTGTCTACAATTACACACGTCTCACTGTCCGAGTTACATGGTTTGTGAAAACACTTTTAGGTACGGATCAAGTACTGCCATCTGATAATATTTTGCTGCATTCTTACGGTTGGTTAGTTTATTTTAGGAAGAGACTGACGGTGTCCATTTAATTACGTTTCACAGTTAGTCTGTAGGAAGCTTCGGTAAATGGAATGAACCTTTCAATGCTCGTCTGTGGATTAGGAGGATGTTATCTACATTCAAGGTGAACTTTCTACGCAAATATGTATACATCATGCTTTGTTATGATAAGTTAGTCAGGATACACGAGAACGTAACTGGAGATTTACATTGTTGTAAGATGGCACTATTTATTTTATGTGTTATGATTAATATAGTAGTAGTATTTCATTGTCTACTGCCAGAAAAATTGCAACATCATGAGATTTTATTTTCCAAATTTTACAGGCAATCAAGGATCAGTTTAATTGTTTCTCCGCACAATATTCAACTTGTTCCCCATTCTTGCTGGATTTTCGAGCTTCGTTAAGGGTTTTTCCAGACTCCAGTCGTTCTTCGTCTTTGGGGCCACCAACGCCCGAGATGAGCTGTGTTTGCATCTCATAAGAGGTGATATAACTGTAGTTGATTTTATTCATTATATTTTTTATTTCTAAATTATGTTATTAGGCTTGGCAATGTATAATATTGGATGGAATTCGTGTAACTTTTTGTGTAAGGATTGTAATTTAGAATTAATTAGGAAAAATATAGGCGACATGTTACAGCAGCAACCGTGTTTATTTATGATTAATTGCATAAGTCAACAAATACTATCTAGATTTTTGCCACAGCAGCTGATTTTATCTCAAACATCAGTTTATGACGATAACATATCTATTAAAATGCTTTGTCCAATACAGAACTGGTAAGACTTGGATTATGTTGTTAAGAATAGAACCTAACTTGTGAGGGAAGAAGTGTATTTAGTATATTTAAGCAGTTATCTCCTAACTGCACTTATATGACTAGTATTATGTAGTATAATTACTAATATATTCTATAATACGGTTGAACAAGTTAGATTTCTTCCTATGCACATAAATGACTCACTTACATATACACTAATAAATGTTTAATACCATCATGTAAATGCTTAATTTGTATTTCCTGTTCACGATTTAAAGACCTATTTTGTCACGATGCAGATTTAAGAAATTGTTTGACTGAGTAACTATGTGCGGTTCATTTACTAAAAATTTTTTTAAAAAATAAGTAATCAGGTACTTTAAATGCCAAAATGAATCATTTTTTTTTTGGATGGGGAAATATTTATTATAATTAAAAACTCGAGAGGCCCAAAAAATATTCATTTGACAAAAGCATGATTTCGGGATGATAATGACAAGAAGTATTTTATCTTGACTTTTTATTTCTTCCCCACATATTCTTCTTTTTGTATATGATTCAATTTATGTTTTAAGTCATACAATAATTTTATTCCTTTGATGATGAAAAAGTATGGGACCCTAAAACGAATAAAAGAGGCTTTGGTTCTGCAATGGGTCAGCATCAAAGATAAGAAACATAATTTAGAAAAAAGTAGTATTATGTGCTTTCATATAAGTTTAATCACACTAATAAGTTGACTTTATGCATATGAGCACAACAGTATCTTTTCCGCATAGTCAAATCCAAATATTTAACTACTATCTTCCATAATAATAATGTATTGTCATAACACTAATATTTTTTTTTTGTTACAGATGTGTAAATTAGGTTCACCACTAGATGCGCACTATGCGTAATATTGAATGGCCAGAAACCATCCGTGCGCCACAGTGTGCATTTTCGTGCTAACACTATTGTAATAGTCGATTTAATGTAAATAAATTAATAAAATCGACTGCAATGGAGGTTTCTAAAAACTCTAACAAATAGGTAGGTGTATTATATATAAGGTTGAAAAACCAAAATTTGTTTCTATGCCTAAAGTGGAAAACTTGCAAATGAAAAATATAGAGTACTAATTTTAGACATGATCATGATCACTATGATCACTTCTAAGTAATTTATTCTTCTATGTTTTTCATCAAGAAACTGTGTTAAAAAAAAGAGACTCATTGCGAACGCCCGCTTACAATGCGTGAGGATCTGACCTGAGGAGAGGAGGTGGCGGTAGGGAGACGATGCAGGATGCGCACACAATTTTTGTTAAAAAAAATAAAATCTACAAAAGTATTAAGATTTTTTTTATTGAAAACAAGGTTGTGTATGTCAAAGTGTAAGAAATTAGAGATTCTCCACAGATTATTGGTTTTACACTTATACTAATGCAAACAAACATTTCTTCTATATATATGTTTTTCATCAAGAAATTATGTTAAAAAAAAAACTCTTTTTCCAGAAAACAAGGTTGTGTATGTCAAAGTATAAGAAATTAGAGATTCTCCACAGATTATTGGTTATACTAATGCAAACAAACATGGAAAAAAAAACAGAAAAAATTACTCAACATCATCAAGAAATTATCAATAACATTGCATAGAGAATCCCTTATACATCCCCAAAAAAAACACAAAAAAATAAAAATAAAAACTTTATACTAATCTCATAAATCTGAGACTAACAAAGCATCCCAAATCATATCCATATCCAAAGAAGGCACTCTGCTCAATTGATGAACCGCATCACCTTCTCCACCCCCAATCCCAATCGCTTCCACGACGCTGCTGCTGCTCTTCTCCACCTCAGCCACCTCCTTCCCAATCACCTCCTCCGACGAAGACGACGACCCTCCCGCCTCCTTCTTCGCCTGCGCCACCGCCTTCAGCTTCGCCTCCAGCAGCGCCACCGTGCTGCCGCACAGCGAGTTCGCCCTGATCTTGTGCTTCATGTGCGGGAAGTTGAGGTGCGCGTAGTCCCCCCTCAGCAGGTACGCCGCCGTGTCGTACGCGAACGCCGCCTCCTCCGCCGTGTCGAACGTCCCCAGCCACACCCTCGTCCGGTTCCGCGGCAGCCGTATCTCCGCCACCCACTTCCCCCAGTGCCGCTGCCTCACCCCCCTGAACAGCTTCCCCGCCCCCGCCGCCCGCTTCATCGGCTGCGTCTTCATCTTCAGCCACGTCTGCCGGCTTTGGTGATCACCTTCCGCCGCGGGGAAGTAAGGGTTTTCCTGAAAAGACAAATCTACCCCCGCTGCCCCAGGCGATGGAGCGTGCGCGAACAGGGGCAGATTCGGAAATTCGGAGCCTCCTCCGCCAAGATGGGAATAATTTGGGGTTTCATTGTGGTTGTATGTTGGAAGAAAAGAATGTGCATGAAGCTTTCTCACAATACTCTCTTTAGAAAACTCAGATAATTGAATATTCAAAGGCTCCATCTTTGGAAATTTCTTAGCCATGTGAGTGAATGTCAAATAGAGAGAGAGTTGTGACAACAAGGGTATTTATACAAGTAATATGTTAATTAAATAATTAATGGAGTTATTCAGAAATTCGTGCCTTGGAATCTCGGCCAATGAAAAGTGAACATGTGTGGCGTTGTCGCTCCTGCGTCTTGGGATTATTAATTATTGTTAGGGTTAATGTAATAAATATTCTTGGATGATAGTGACAAGAACCTCCTTAAACTCTCTATAGATTTACTTTTTTGTTAGGTTGTTCTTCAATCAACAAACATGTGATTTATCTATTCGTCCACATGATAGCACAAACAAAAGTGTCATCATTGAAGTTTGTTAGTTAAAATAGTATAAAGCATACTTCGATCCCACACTAACTTTTTTTGGCTTAAGATAGATAACTAATTAAAGGTTATGTAATCAAGGTTTTTTCACTTTTGTGGGATTTGTAAAATATTACTAGTATAGTTACTAGCTAGAATGTTATAGAGGAAGCTCTCTCAATTCTCGAATATATGTCTTCGGTTACAAATTACATGCATCAAGAAAAATGCTACAAAAAAAATACGAGCTCCAACGACCGACGTTGGATTTTATCTATGTGGGGTCCGTCGGTAAATTTTCCAATGGCCAAAATTTGTCAGTAAACTTTTTTTTGGGACATAGGCTGCTTTGGCTATTGCCGATGGCCACAATCCGTCGGTAAATTATGTCTTTTGTAGTTGCGCTTATTAAGAATAAAATTTGTTTTCATTATTAAGGATGAACTTTGATGAATGGATGTCTAAGTCTTGATATGAACTTGATTTGATAGTTGGTATTTTATGTTTGATTAATTAATTCCTCGAATGGCAAGAAATTGAACTTTTTATGGGTTGTTAACATCATATTTCTAATGTAGTACTAAATCCACGAATTCAGTGAAAAGTTAATGAGGTTATCATTTAATATCTTATCTACTAATTATTGTAATTAGGCGCATTTCTTTATTCATAATGAAGGTTAGGGCCATCCAATGATTGGCTGTCGTTACGTTTTATTTAAGGGCAAAACATAGTTAACATTATCATCAAGCAGTATTATTAAGAAAGAAAAGGGCAAATAAACTATTTTTCTTGCATCATAGATGTGAGGAAATCATGGCTGTCTTTTTCCTAATCTAGTAGTAAAATAATTAGGAAAGTCTAGAGCAAACAACTAATTAAGGCATTCATACAACTTTTGGCTTTTCTTCTGGCATCGAAACGTGGCCTTTGAGGTGAGGTTGGAGACGCTTTAACAACGCATAATTAAAATCAAATTAAAAATATAGTAATTGGATCAATTAATTAATTAGGGTTTTTTGTGAAAAACGACCAATATTTTCACCTCCAAATTCGAGCCACAAATTATTAGAATATACATCATTTTCATATATTGTCAATGTATCAACATTCTTAAGCCACTCCTCAATTAATGTCAATAAGTCTATATTCACTTTCTTGATCTTACCTCCAAGGGGGATGAATAAGCATCTCAACGCATGTGTGTGACATTTTGTTGCCATACTATATGTCTGAGGGTGAATTTTGTCATTTTACCATCAAGAATCATTAAATATCTATGTGGTAACTAAAATTATTTAAGTTAGTGTGAGATTATTAATTTCGATATACGAGAGGGCTTAAGATTCAAAACAAAATCCGAATACAAGTAATAATTAAACTAGAGAAATGCAACTTACAAGACATTTCTTCTCTTTAATCCAATAGAGAGAGTTCAAGTCACCGTAGATAAAAAGCAAATCATTATTGATTATATTTTTCAAACAATAGGAAAGTAACAATTTAAGTAGAGATAGATCTGCATCTTAATCCATATTATGGTGAGACAATTGATTTCACATTCACGAACTATGTTATTGTTAGTAATTCTTGTCATAATCTAATAATATACAATGGAAAATACAAACATAAAATATATTTAGATTCATAACAAATATTCTGAGGTGAGAATTTAAACACAACGATTAGAGGCGAAATTACTTATTTCGTAAAGTTATTTTTTCTTTTGTTTGTTCGAATCTTGTAGGCGAATGCACTACTTTCAGTATTCATGTGCATGTCAAGTATTCATGTGCATGTCAGTCTAATGCAGAAGCAATTCCTGGTACTCAGTTAAAATCTTTTTTATTGAACACACATACTTATTTATCTGACAAAAAATTATACTTACATTCTAAACATTATCTAATGTTGATTAATTTCTCTATAGTATAGAAACAGTCCGTATTTTAATTTTATTTTTATCATATCACTAGCACATTTCTCTAAACATTCGGTAAAAAGGCGAACGTGCTTGGTAAAATGGGTTATACCGAGCACTTGCAGATACCCATATAATAATGGGTGTCCCCAACATCAACACCAAACCTACACCTTTAAATCTCATGAATCATTCTCAGATCATATCACTAGACATGACGAGGATACATCAATCACAAACCATCTTTTTTTTTGCAAAAAAATTGCTGGAATCCCAACCCAATCTCCAAACACACAAATTATTCAAGAAATGATGAAACTATGATATCCAATTACCAATTTCCTCAAAGATTAGAATTACCAAATCATCCAACCTTGGAAGGTCTTGGAACAAACAAAACAAGAGACAAAGATTCTCATCAATCCCTTGTTCACTTTTGTCAGTTCAAATTATTCTAAAGATTAACAGATCTTCTAATGGCTATTTAAAGCCAACTAGCACATGGTTTTCCTCTAGCTAATTCTGTTGTTTTCACTTGCCCATAATATTATTGAATGCCCAAGTTGCTCAAAGTTGCTTTTAACTTTATTTTTCTTTTTCACCATCATCATATAGTACTACTTTATTCCTGCCACAATTTTGGACTTTAAAGACATGTATATATTGGAATAAAACCAAGATCCTTGTAGCAACATATTCACTTTAGTTTCCAAAACAAGGCTTAGGCATGTGGATGGATTCATTAGCCACATTATTGCTAGTGGCATGTGTTGATCAATTAATTATCAAAATTAGTGTTTTCTTTTTATGTTTGAACATCACATCAAATAATGTAGGAAGTCTACAAAAAACAAAATAACGATGAGAATGGAATATGCTGTGGTTATATAGTGCTCATTTAACTTCTCCTTTTCCAAAATTCTTAGACGAGAAGATAAGAACTTTGCTAGCTTCACCAATTTTCAAATGATGAAAAAAAAATTATATACTTGCTTCATTTTTGAATATCCACAAAATGCTCTTTGACTAACTTGCCATACTGATTCTCAAATAACTATAAACTTTTAAATTTTGTTCTTACCGAATATTTGTATGTTGAAGAGCCATATTTGTGACTCAATTAATGCAGAACGCTTTATTTATATGGTTTAGAGTAGAAAACTTGTTGTAATTTTTTTCTATCATTATAAAACATACTTGAAATATTGTCACACAATAAATTTGGTTCCTCATTTATAAGTTGTAAATTCTTTTTAAAGGAGAAGAGAAAGGGGAGTATTGGAATTTGATCATTGATTTCTCACTTTCTGAGTTCTGATAATACCCTTGTCAGTTCTCATAAAAAATCCTTACATTATCAAAGGACTAAATGATTTTATTCAAGTCGATATAGATGTTTATAAAGGCCGGTTAATTAGTTTTTTTCAGATAAAAATATTTACATACCAAAAATAACTAAACATTAAAAGAAATTAGTAGGAAATTGTTAAAAAGTTAGAAATACATTCCAATGGATTCCCCTCCCCTGGCCCAATCGATCGATGCTTACTTTTATTGCACACCACTTGCTCTCTAGCAATAAAATATTCACACAATTTTCATCTTCTTATGGGAAATAGAATCTAGCTTTATATATTTTGTCACAATCATACCCAAAAAGAATCAACTTAATCATGAGAAACATTCTATACATAATTTTTTTCATTATTTACTACACATTTCTTTTAATTCTATTAAATACCATAATTTTATTCATTTATTTGAAGTTATAAGTAAAACGAACAAATTGACATCAAACGAGGATAGTGCTCATATATGTATGTAAAATTATTTTCCCTATAATGAACACATATAAGAAAAATGTCTTTAAACATGCGTTACTTGACATTAATAATAAAGTGTTACTCTCAGTATTGCAAATTCTTAATAGATGAATAAGTGTGTAATTAATAACGGAGTCTTGAAATTGATCACTTGTTAGAAAACAAAACCAATTAATTACTTAAAATTTATGGACAAATATAGCTTTTGACATTTTATTTTCTAATTTAGTGTTTTTTACATGAAAAAGGAAATTTTATTTCAAGAGATGTAGTAATACCTTTGTGTCACTTTTGTCCATGTACGCATATCATAATTTATTTATTTTGTCAATTAAATGGCTGCATACTTAGACAACCAGCAAAGTCTTAATTAGTGATTAAATAAAATTATCATGTTCTGCAAAAGCTCAGTTGTACTTGCCCCCATCTTCTCTTCAACAATAAGACCATCATGCCTTCCACCAATTATAAATCAAAATACTTTTCGGATTATTCTAATTAATCAAGCTTATCGCTGTCTAATTAATATTATCGTCATAAGGTAGACAACTAAACACTAAGGAAGTTATGTGGTCCAAATTAGTCATAAAATGTCGAAACAAAAGTTAGGTGCACAAAAGGAAAAGTGCAATTAAAAAATTCCTTCAATAAATTGGTCAGTCCCACGTGTCACTAATTCCTAGATCACTACTTCGATTGATTTTTTAAACATGTTTTCCCAGTAATTACGTTTATGGAGCATATAATATAGCACAATTATGTTTTGTACTAAAGTTTGTGATAGTGAAATAATGGAGAGAATTATTTTATTGGAGTTTGTATATTTGTTCAAAAACTATGTCCATGCTTTCGTAGTAAGCCATAGTATATCATCTTGATCTCAAATTATTAAAAAAAAAACAGTTTATGAGCATTAGGTTTACTTGTATCGGTCTTTGTGAATTGGGAATACGATGTACTGTAGATTAGGTTTACATTGCACTACATAGCATTTTTCTTAATAATTTTACCTGTTTTTTAAATCCAAAAAAATGGATTTAATGTAGAAAAATATTCCAATGGTTAATTTTCCATTATTCAATCGTATAATTTTCTTATTTAATGATATTTTATTTTGTTTTCATTCAAAAATTTATACAATTGAAAGTCATAATTATAAATAAGTAATTAATAAGAAATGAGAAATATGAAATTAAGTGATAGTGTAATGCTCCATGATAGATTTGTAGGTAGTGCAAAAGAGTATGAGAAATATTACTGTGGTGGTCAAATAACTAATGCAATTGATGGAGTAGTACATTCTGCACCACTTAAAAGAGGAACAAATTTTGAATCTTTGATATAATGTTGACTAAAAAAATCTAACTTCTGCAAATTGATGAATAAACGAATATTGACTGTAGAAAAGAACCACTTCAAAGTTCAAACCCAATTTTGCCAAATTTCTGTTCGGATCCCAAATTGTTAAATGAAATATTTTACCATGCATGCTTTGGTTAAATTTTCAATTTGCAATCGTCACACGCCAAATAAGTGCAGGATTTGATACAAATAAGACCAAATTAATTTCTGCAAAATAAATACTTTAACTTGTACTAGTAATTAAACTTGATATACCCTAGTTAAACAACTCCATTATGCGAGTGAAGGTGGTTGCAATTTTTAATCATATTTTACATATTTCATTATATTTTCATTCTCTTTCGCGTGCTGAGTCCGGTAATTTTTTATTAACATAACTCCACCTCATTTAGTTTGTTAATTATTAAATAAATAAAAGAACGAATAAATACGACGAAACATTGGCTAGGTACGATTTATAACTTGGTCACGGTGCAACCACTCACGTTTTAAATTATTTCCACTTATATAGGATAGGGACCCTTTGAGACACTTTATATAGGGTCTAAATAATAAAAGTGACTTATAAATATTGTACTATGAATTATAAATGCCGCATCTCGTATAATAATAAAAAATTAAGTATTTCGTAACCTTACGAATTAATTAATCCCATTTGCAGGGAGCAGGGTTAGTGATAATTTATATACGTAATGGGCTCATTTGATTGAAAATTTAAAGCTCACTACTATTTTGGGCCATGTTTGATTTGGGAAATGGAACTATCATATGTTTTTCGTCGCGAAAATAATCTCGTTTGTATTTCATTGATCATACTAAACTTTCATTCATACTACACACATCATACATAACATAATATGATATAAAATCATTGTGTTTTATCAAAAACTTTAACAAGGACTGCAATTAATCCCACAGGGAGGAATTGATTAAATAAAACAATCCTTTGAAGTTTATATCAATAAATCTGTCTTTGATAGATTAATCATAGAGTATAAATAATCAATAATTACATTACAAATTTATTACTCTCTCCATTCGTTAATTAAAGCACTAACTTTTTAGGAGAATTGAAAAATATGTGAGAAAATATACATATATATTAAAATATCAACAGATGATAAAATGATAGCAATAAAAAATGTCAACACGTCAACGGTTGATGTTGTGTTGACATCAAAATCTTGAAATTTTACACTGTGTTGACGTTGTATTGATATTGTGTTGAAAAGTTTAGAATTATTACAATATATGAGTTTGCATTTTATCATTACCCAGTACTCGTTAGTTTAAAAGTATACTAGTATAAACACGTTTGATAACTGAATGTGTTTATGTAATATAGAAGGCACAAAAGAAATACACAAAAAATGATTTTGGTAGTGGATGTCACTGAATTTTAATGCAAAAATTATTTAAAATATTGTTAATAAAAAATAGACTTCACATCTTTAAAATGAAAAAATTATCATAAATAAAAAGATGCCAATTTTTACACTCCAACTAAGTTAAAATGAAAAAAAAAATACTAACTGCAAAGATATTACCTCCCATAATAATGTGACGAAATGACTAATAAAATAACGAAAAGTTTACTGATATGTTCCTTTATCCAGAAGTTAAGCACCAAAAAAAATAGAAGTAATGCTATTGGTCCAATTTACTTTTAGATCTTATCCAGCCCAATCCATAGCCCAGATCCAGCTATCAAAACCCAGTGTTTTTTACATTGCTTTAAAACCTGCAGAAGCATTGATAATTATCTGCTACTTACTTCAATTTTTGTTTTCTTCTTTTTCAAATTTGAAGAATGAAGAGATATTCCACAGTATGAATTTGACTGGACTCCTCGATGCTCGCGACTTCGGACAAAAGGGTAGCAGAAAACATTAATTCAGACATTAACTTGTTCAGCAAGAGCAAAACATGACAAATAGGGAAAAACAGGAGGGGATGGAGCAAAAGAAAAGGAAAGTACATCGGCCCCAGCAATAAAGAGAGTAGTAAAAAAGAAATCAGACAGAATCACCCCATTGTTGACCACCCTCTTCTCCCTTCTTCCACACTCTCTCTCTGTAGCTCAAAACTCAAAAGGGGGCAGCCATGGCAGCAGAAGCGGTGTTCGGAGTGGTGCTCCTGCTCTCGGCGGCGGCGGCGGTGGCGGCGGGAAACTGGTGCGTGGTGAGGAGCGACGCGAGCGAGCAGGCGCTGCAGACGGCTCTGGACTATGCATGCAGCGCTGGAGCTGACTGCTCGCCCATTCAGCCGAATGGGCTTTGCTTTCTGCCTAATACGCTGCAGGCTCATGCGTCCTACGCTTTCAACAGCTATTATCAGCGCAAGAACAATGCTCCCGACTCTTGCTCTTTTGCTTCCACTTCTACCATCGCCAGAACTGATCCAAGTTCGTATTTTTACTCTCTCTCTCTCTACATAACATATGTGTGTTTGAGTGAGTGTGTCTACTTGTGGAAAGATTGGAGCTTTTTGGTGAGTCTTCTTGATTGTTTCATTTGAAAAAAAAAACAATGGTTGGTGTTTCTGTTTTGAGGATATGGGTGGTCTTGTGTTGTTTAATATCTGCATGTAGTTGGCTACTTCTTGCTTGTGGAAAAATTGGAACTTTATGGTGGCTCTTCTTTATTTTTTTCATTTTTTTTTAAAAATTTGTTGGTGTTTCTCTGTTTTCAGGCTATGGATCTTGTGTTTACCCATCATCTGCAAGGTATTACTTTCTTCTTTTTTTCCCACTCCATTTGCATATATTTTAGATGATGTGTGGTGTTTCTGCAGTGAGTTCTTGTGCTTTTCCAAAAGTTTCTCATTTTGCTGTTTTGTGCCTTGACATTATTCCCATTTTTTTAGTGACATCTCATATTATAAATTCTCACATATAGCATGAATTTGTATTTACACTATAAAGAATTGGAGTGTAAATATGCCTTTATTTTTAAAAGTGTCATCGAGTTATGTATACGGTGTTCTGTAGTAAATCATAGTATAAAGTATTTTATCGTTTAGATATAAGAATTATGCTTCTTTGATATGGGAGCTTCATTTTGTCCTTGTTCATGTGGGTTCATTTTTTTATAACAAGGTTGTCTTATTATGTAGTGCACTTCTTGATAATTACACTTTGGGTTAGCATCCATAGGCTAAGGGTTTAATTCTTGCGATTAAAAAAATTGCAATGTCGAAATGTTTGGACCTCGTGCCAAATAACCACAGAACTCAGAAGTCATGTCTTGTAGAAATTGCAAAGTTCTATGGAGAGGCTAAAGGCTTGTTGCTTAGAGATCTAAAGAAAGAGGTTAAAAAGTTGGGGAAGCTAAATCTTAGGTTGTTTAGCCTTTGTGTATACCTGTAAATTTGAAGTGGAAAACCAGAAGATCAATTTGTACAAATTTTTTTTACCTAACTCTGAAAAGCCAAGTTTTTATGAGCATCTGCTGACATTCTAATGCTAATACAAAATACAATTATGTTTTATTGTTCTGACTTGTTTAGTGTTTGATTCTTTCTGTTCTCCCTCTTTGGCCTTCTTTTACTGATTCTGTGCAGTAAGCTCGACAGATTGCGATTCAATTCATATTTTTATTATGATGCGACTTACTCGCATTCATATTACTCACATTCGTAAAACTTAATTATTTGAACAGAAGGTTTTGGATCACTATCTGTGTTGTTTCCATGGAAGGCATACATTAAAAAAACTCGCCTCTCTTGATTTTTTGCAGTTCTGCCGGAGGAGGAGTCTCATCAGGAATAACATCCACAACACCCACAAGCATAACCACTCCAAGTTCAACCACACCACCCTCAGGAGCCACACCTCTATACGGAAGTGGAGCCGGACTAACACCAGGGACAGGCACGGGGACAGGGCCAGTTATCCCCGACGCCCCCATGTCTAAGGGGTCCAAAATCTTACTGCAGCAAACAGCCTCGTCTCCTCTGATCATCTTGCTCGGTTTCATGGTTATTTGCCAGATAATTTAGGGTTGTATAATCATCAGGATATATATATATATATAGCTTGAGAAGTAGGTGAACCCCAGTTTTGTGTTAGCCATTTGTAGCCTTCCTTGATTGTCTCTCTCAGGAAGATATTTGATCTTTTCCTCGAGTTGTATCGGCAAGCTCAACATTTTCCCAGTTGAAGGTTGGTAGAACTAATACCCAATTTTTTGGTCATTTTATGTTTTACTATTAGACTGGATTAGCAGCTCAAGAATTTGGATCCCATATAATCTTCTCTTCAATCCTTACATAATACATATTCCACATACATGTGATACCAGAGAATATGAATAATTATACAGAAAAATCCCATAATTATAAATGAATGCAATTTCTTCATCCCCATTCATATCATCATTTCATTTTTCATATGTTAAAGCTGCAAATTTACATAAGCAAAAAATTGCATCAGATCAATAAGCCATTGGAAGAAACCTTGAGATTATAAGAGAGAGAGAAAAAGAAAAGGCAAGAAATTCAAGTAAATTTTCCTTCATTGAACATCTGTTGACAATCTTACACAAGTTGTAGTAATGTACAAAATTCTAAAACCTTAGAAGCTAACAAGCTAACAATATTTTTTAAAAGCTACTAACAAGCTAACAATGTTTTTTCTTCAAATTTTCATTTTTGCAGTGGGCTTACAGCTGTTTCCAGTTGAAACCTTAAAAGGATACTATAAGAATTCATACCCTTCAAGATCCAGAAACTTTTAAATATTCAATTAATAGAATCAAAAAAAGATGCACTGTTCAAATGTTCAGTTCCCCAGAGTTTGATTACCTGGGGTTCAACTGGACATCTCTCAGGTTGCCTTACAATGTAAATCTGATCACCAGTTTCGTTGTACATGTCTTTATTGCGATGCCACGACCACAGAGCATGTGTCTCATTCTTCACCTGCACGATAAACCCAAATGAGATGACCTAAACAAGAACAAACTCGACTTGTCAACGTAGATGACATCCATACTCCCAATTATGCCCTCAGACTGTAAGGAAGGATTCAGACAAAATGGAAGTACCTCGAGAATTCCATGGCCGAAGCTGGCTTCTCTGTAAGCACTATACTCAGGTTGTCGGTCCCAACAGAACTTCCCAGCAGCTGGTCCAGATGTAAAATTTTGTGCACAGAATCCCCCCATGAAGTCATCGGGCGTGGTGGAGGGCTCTGGGCAGTTGCCATGCTCGTCAGCATGTATCGTTGCCATTTTCTCTCTATTTCCCCCATCGCCAACTGAGAGGTGGACAGGACCACATGGATCAAGAGTGTAGTTGTACACTCTGTTTGACCTCTCATATGCATGTACCTAAATATTGTTTCCCCTTTTTTAATTGTTCTCTTAGGTTTTAGCGAAAGAACGACATAATAAACCATGATTTACGACCATATAAACTTACGTGGCCGTTGAAGACTATGTCGACACCATACTTGTACAGTAACTCTTCCATGGATACCCTCATGCATTCAACTTCCCGGTAGTGTGCCGTGTAAGTGGTGTACCAGGGAGGATGCCATGTAGCGACTAACCACGGAGTAACATCTCGGTTCACATGAGCTAGATCCCTTTGCAACCATTTGTATTGATCATCTGCAGTGAAGGAGCCATGGAATTAGAACCAACTGTAACAAATACTATCAGAGACTTATACGATAATAATTAAAGGCTTACTGTTACCTGTCTTGCCGTAGGCAGCATATCCACCTAGAACGACAAAATGTATGCCTCCTGCGTTGAACGAATAATAGAATGGGGAAGAAGAGCCACTTTCTTTATGTGGGAAAGCAAATCGAGAAGTGAAGGAAGTAAAAGTCTGGCCGTGGATTTGTTCTTCTATTTCATGGTTCCCTTGCACCATCATTATTGGAATTCTAGATATCAGTGGCTGCATAAATCTGAAAGGATCATACACCAAATGTCACAGTTATATATAGTCTCAGAACTGTTTGAAGTTTATGACAACTAGAGTTACACATTTTAAACCAGTAAGAGAAACTGTTATTAAGATAATCGAGATGTTACCTTCCCCAATAATCCCACCGGGGCTGATAAGTCTCATGTATAGGAGTATTTGGAAACGAGCATGAATAGCAATCAGAACCAGTGCCATTGGTAAGATACAAGTTAGCATAGCACAGATCTCCAACCATCAGAATTAGATCAGGACTGTTTCTCGTTACATGATCAATCGTGGAAGTGGAGTTGTATGTGAGACCAAGGTCTCCAACCACAGCTACTCTACCAGGATAGCTATGTTTACTGGAAACTGGCATTGTCCTAAAATGTAGGATACGGCTCATGGCCTGTATTGAAGGATCACCACACTTGTAGTGGTATTGAGAATCAGGATCCAAACCTAAGAAACAATAAATGAAAATCTACCATCACAATTAAAATCAAGATTTGTGCGTTGCAAAGTGTCGGTCAGAGCAGAAAAATCAATATTCCTATAAAACAAAATTTGGAAACACACTACAATTCAAGACCAGGAGCTAAAAATGATTGATGGATTGGATGCATTCTTCAAGTAAAGATTATCAGGCAACTCGACATGGAAAAGGCGAAAACTCTTTTACTGCACCTGTGAGACGGACATGATGAATGACTCCGGAAGTGTAGTTCTTGAGTCCTTTGAAGGGATAAAGCTGGCTGTAGACTTCAGATTCTCCGGTAGCTATGCGATGCATAGGAAATCTTAGCTTCCCATAGTAAACCACACTGGCAATACTCTTCGGATTCAACGGTTTGATGTTGTCACCAATCTGAAATTCCCCTGCAAGACATCATCATCATCATCAAGAAACCAGTCACAAAATGAAGCATTCATTTATTCATCTAGGCCTAATTTAGCATCCATTCATCATAAGTTCAGCATTCATTTAAAATAGTAACTATGTCTAATTTAGCATTCATTCATCATAAGTTTAGCATTCACTTCAAAATAGTAACTAGGCCTAATTAAATCATAGCTGATCATCTATAATCCAACAAATTCAAGAAAAGGGCTGCTTAACATTCATTCATCATAAGTTTCACCACATAATGAATGCACAAAAGAAAATATCAGGAAATAACCAAATTTGAAGGCTCAAAAGAAGAGATTCAAACCTGTAATCCAAGAAATCCAGACAGAATCGTGAGTGGAAGAGAGAGAGACCGAAATTTGTTCAGGTTCGAAACCTGAGACATCCCTTTGCACTCTGGGGTCAGAATCAGGCAAATCAATAGCATTCCCCCTGAAATTCTCATCCAATGAAACAGTGACAGGATCAAAGGGCCCATCGAGGGTTGTGGGAATTTTGCAATGAATTTGAATTAATTCCAAGAAAAGAAGAATGAAAACGGCAACCACCATTTTCCCTATTTGCGGGGCCATTTCCCCCCTTCAAACGTGCTAAAATCTAAACCCAAATCAAATCAAATCAAATCATTGAAAAAAAGAATCTTGAAAAGCAATAAAGCTCCCTTCTTTATGAGTCAAACGAAATTCTCCCAAAATGAGAGCTCTAGATTTCTGCAAATTCGCATTCCTACAAAGTGGCTATTTCTGTATATATAGACATGCGTGTGTGAATATGAAGATGGGGTGAAGAATTAAAAGGGTAGTGGTGAGCGGTTATGTCAGTTATATAATCAATCGATACAAAATCGTCAATTATAATCTGCACCTCGAAATCAGAGAACTGCTGCATGCTTGCCGTTTTCGAGGCATATTTCAAATGATAAATTCAATAAATTATGACTATGTATTTAGTCTAAATCCCCTAAATTAGCATAGTAGATTTGATTTCAATGATTTACTAAAACAATATTTATGCATTGAACGTGTCTACAACCCTACTACTTCCAATTTGTAAAAATTAAATGCAAATCATGTGAAAGTAGTCAAGTACAATGGTGTAATTAATTGTAAGGAATGTTCATGCATCATCTTGTTGTGTGAGTCGTATGTGTCATTTTCATACTATAAAATTTATAAATTTAAAACAAAATTTCAAAGTCTAAAATAAACTCAATTACGGAACAAATCTCAAAGTTTAATATTTTGGTAGATTTTAGTACGCATAATAGACTATGTGTTGTGTCTACATGATTTTAATATTATATTTAAGGTATATTTTCTTATTTTTTACTATAAATAGTATTACTATATAGTAATAATGAAAATAAAAAATTTGATGGATCGAAATCGAAATGTTTTAATCGAGAAGAATATTCTTTTGCCCTATTATTCGCGTAGAATATCCGATATGGAGATGAGGCCATTGGCCTGATATGCGGTCCACTTATATTTTCTCTAAAGTGAAGTAGATGTCATTTTTTATAGGGATATAGTATAGGCATATAATATCACAAAATTTTAAAAAAATTGAGTTTTTTGCACGAACTTTAAAATTGGCAAATAATATCACAAACTTTATCCCGCGTTTGTTTTTTTCTACGAATGAAAAAATTCATGTTATGTTAATAAATTAAAAACAATTTTGGAGGATGTGCTTCAAGAAAAATTATTTTTAAATATTGAAAAACTTGAAACTCTCAAAATTGTTGTCGAGAAATTACGAAAAATAATCGTATTATAATATTATTTGTGGAATTTTTTCATTCGTGGGAAAAATAGATCCGGAGCAAAGTTCGTGATATTATTTGTCAATTTTAACGTTCGTGGGAAAACCCCTACTTTTTAAAAGTTTTGTGATATTAGATGCCAATATCCTTTTTTATATGAACTCCGTATCTGAGCATCATTTTCGTTTTATGCACATTTAGTATTGTTCGTTTCAATTTATATATTTAGGGTGCGTCTGGTAGCCCAAACAATTTTTATCATGTTTTGATGGATAATGGGCTTTCTCTAATTGGTAGATAGGATAGTATGTGGTTTGGTTCAGCCCATAGAGGGCTGATTGAGCTTATATCAAGCGTTTGGTTCAACCAAGGAATAAAGGAAACAAAATGCCATCTGCCTAAACTACCCTCTCACGTCAGGGCAAATATTAGCGCCGCACATCAACTCCAAAAAGTGTACCAAGTGCAAATGCTCCTATGATTACTCATCCTAACTGATATGATATGCTATATAATTCACACTTTATTGTTTCATAAAAGACTCGAAAACAGACTATCGATGCAAGGTCCAATTCTAGCATGCTTTGAAGAACATATAAATGAGAGACAATCAATGCAACAACCATTGTCATGTACTTAGTTCAAGTTGAGCAGAGGAAGAGTTAACAACAAAATGTTTCACTGAGTTAGCTAACCTATGCTAAGTTGTGCATAACATTGATACTATTATAAATGTGGGAGAGTGTTCATCCATGACAAAGCTCAACAAGCTGTGGGATGAGATCAGAGTCCCGTAGTCCAACAATGGCAAAAGAGGTGGTTTGAACAGCGTGAGATGTCATAGCGATTAGAGATTGCAGCTTCTTTATCGAGGCCTTTGTTTTGTCCAATTTCGACTCCTCTTCACCGTGGTACTCCTGCCCCTGAAGTGCACATAGCTCCTTCTCATGCTCGATTTTCGCTGCTTCACGAGCCTGCAATTGTGATCACACACATAAGATATGAAATTCTGAAATAAGTAGACACGATTTACAAGCTTATTATACCTTCACTTCCTGGTACAATTTCTTCTCCCAAGCCAAGAGGCGTTCCCCGAGTGGAACACAAGCTCTAATTGCCACTGGAGAGCTCGACTGAGCTGGGCTCGAACTGGTATTTAAGCGTCAATGGAGGCTTTGAAGTCCAGCTTGAGCTCAAGTTGCTCAACATTCCACTAGAGTGATACACACTCTCTACAACACCAAATCTAATTCACAGTCATATGTTAAAGAAAACACAACTCAAACTCAAAAGCATATATAGCATGTGAAACAGAGCCATCAGCCATATTCAGTTCTCAACTGCTTGAAGCTTCGATGCAGCTGATCCCGCCCGGCCTCCAGCATCTCTGTCACCTGCTCGCCAGCGGAAGCAGCCTTGTCGAAATACTCCATGAGAGCTGCAGGTCAATGCACAACCATCATATGGGCAATCGTAATCAGTTTGATGGAACAAAACCAATTAATTAAGCTGACCAAATCGGGCTGAAAAAAATTAAGCAACAGATCGATACGACACCCATGAATCGAACATTGAAAAAAACCTGACCCGGATTTCAGGGCGAAATCAACTATGCAACCCAGTCTTATCGAACACAAATTTTCAAAATTGGCACAAATGCAAAACGACTTTGGCGTACCAGACTTTTACCAGATGCAGAGACAAAATTTGTGCAAATCGGACTCGAATTCAAACATCAACACCAAATTCACATTCACTGCCAACAGATCAAAGCCAAAAATCGACAATTCGGCATACCCGGAAGGTAGCACGAAAGAACCGGATAGAAAACAGTATGACACTGGAATTGAAAAGAGTGTGACGCCGCCGAGTTATACTTGCACACCAGCGACGACCCGATTTCACCTGCAACGGTTCGCAAAACGCAAGTAATTAGCGGCTTCAGAGGGCAAATTGGGCACAATACGCTTCCTTTCAGCGTAATCGGCGGAAGCCGAAAACTAATACCACTCCTCACCTTGACAGAGTTAACACACTTGTGCTGATTGTAGTATGTATAAGCCTGAAACCCGACTGCTTTATTCCGGGTCGGCCGTTTGGTGTTCGGCGAACCAAACGGTGGAATAGGCGTGTAAGATTTGGGTTTCACGGCATTTTCGGGCTACCTGACGAGCCCTTATACTCCCTCCGTCCCCAAAGAATATGAACTTTGGGTTCGGCACGGATATTAATGTATTATTGATAAAGTACGATAGAGATAGATAGAGAAAGTTTTTAAAGTATTGTTAGTGGAGAATGAGTCTCACCTTATTAGAAAGAAGAGAGGTTTTGATAAGGCTAATTTCATGCATCGGTTATGTGGTGAAAACACCTTATTTTACTGGGTCTAACATAGTTTTTAAGCCAGGTGTGTGACGAAATCGCTAGATCCAGGAAGAGCCGGAGAAAATGGACTAGCGAGAGAAATGAAGGAAAAGTGAGCAGAACTGAAGGGGAAAAGAAGGCTAGAAGAAGGGAGTCAATAGCTGAGGGCAACAAAGACTATCTATACCTCGTTGGGCCCACTTCAACGCCTATAAATAAAGGAGCATGCATCACACGCATATACAGATTATTGCTCTTAGCTCACACACAAAAACACACACTTGGGAAATGGGAATTCTGGGGTAGTTTAGGGTTCTAAGGAGTTCTTCTTCAGGGAAAGTCAGTCGTAACACCGTCCTTGCGAAGGGCAAAGAAACAATCTGCTTTTCATTCAGTTTTTCGTGCTTTATTTCGTCGAACTTCACGTTTGGAAGTCGATTTGGTTGTTGCTACTTACCGATTTATCTATGCATTTAGTTTCTGTCATGATGGTGTTTATCTTGTGTTGATCTACATTGATTCTGTGTTATTTGAAGTTTTATTTCGGCTGTTATATGTTAATCTCTGTTTTGGACATCTCTGTGCTCGATCTGAGGAATTCGGCTGTGGATCTGTGTTGTTGTTGTTAATCGGAGGTTGTTTGGCGATTCTGTAGTTATGGGTTTGTTTTTGGCCGGGTTTGTGTCGGATGCTTGGATCCGGTAGCATCCGAGGTTGGATCTGAATAGGGGAATCAAGTTGTGCATGGATTTCGAACTCTTTGCTCTCTTTTCAACTTACTCCGTCTAGTAGCCGTAGACCTGCTTAGTTTTTTTAATTGTTCTTCGTTAAAATTGCTTTAAATCTAGTCTGCTTCGTTTCCGATTCACGTTCCATCTTTGTTTTACTGAATGTTTTATGCAAATCGATTGGAGAAGATGATGTCGCTGTTAGTTAGTACTTTAGTTAGTTGTTTTCCAGCTTTTCATCCGTACCTTACATTTTCAGCAAATGGTCTCCACCGTCAATTTATTTCCCAGGTCTAGGTAATTTGGAGTAGTTTCTTAGATCTAGTGATTGACTCGGTTTCCAGTTTACATGCATGATTTCTGTTCTGCCTAGATCTAGCTGTTAGCGTAGCAGATTTCAATTCCAAGTTAGTTTAATTTCCTCAACCCAAAAATGTGTGGCAGCAGCCAACCCAAAAATAGTTCCCGAATCCTTGAGCATGTTTAATTTCGCATCCGTCTCTGTGGGATCGATCTCTACTTCCCTGTGCTAAGTTTTAGTATACGTGGTTGAGGGTTTTTTTTAAGAAGTATTCTGTGTGTCCGACGACCGAGATTTTCCAACGACCAGTGAGCTCCTAGACCCTGTGATCTTGTGGATTTGCTGGACCTGAGAAACTTGTTATTCTTTTCTGTGCATACAGTCTAAACATAGAATATCCAAACAAGAGTCTTCAGGTTTCAAAATTGGAATGTTCATATTCTTTAGGACGGATAAAAAATGAAATAATACATCCTCTTTAGGGATATGGAGGGAGTATATGAAAGAAAAATAATTGTGCTTAGAGAGGAATGATCTGTTATATTGTTGACTCAATACCTTCTTGCTAACTACAACTAAATAATAGCTATTAGATATTCAAATTAAGGGTCCAGACCATTAGTCACGGAATGTCAATACGATCAACAAAAAATGTCAATAAGGATATTAAGGTCAATTCATAACAAATTAGTTGTAACTGACTTTTGAAAAATATCCTATAACTTTAAAACGCATATAACTTTCTCGATTTTAATTATTTTTTCGCACAACATATATCAAATTAAAGATAATTTCATAAGGATTCTAACGAGATCTCACTTGTATATGTTACGATGTCAAAATTTCAAAAAAAATAAAAAAAATTTCAATTTTTCATCCAGCAACATATGTCAACATGATATATAAAATATGTCAATATAATACATGTAAAATGTCAATATAAGCTATGTGTAAACATTTTTCAAAACATTGTGTTGATATTTTCAAAACACAATATTGACATTTTCATCCAAAACCCTAACTTGGTAGTTTTTTTTTATCTTTTTCGATTTAATTATTAACAACGAAAATTACACGTAGCAAATTATACTTATATACAGAGCTCACAGAAATTGAAACGAATAATACTAAACATGAGTTAAACGAGAGTGATACTCACCGTAAGATATGTAACATATCATTTTTATATGTTTTATATATAAGATAGGAGTACATAAACATTCGTGATTTTCTTGCATTTCTTTAAAATTCTAAAAATGCATTTTGAGATTTGCAAATCAGAAGGGGAAAAAAAAACTGAAATATATACTTAAATATAGAATGAAAATATAACGATGGAAAAATATGTCATGCATAAGTGCATCTCTTCAAAGAAGAGGATAAATGGAGAGGTAAAAAGAAATACTACCATATTTATTTATTCTTTATAAAATTTTATTCTCCAATGAAAAGGTTATTTGAGAAGGTATTATTATATCTTCTTTCATTTTGAAAAAGTATCTTTACCTCTTTTTGATAAATAAAAAAAAAGGTAAAAAGTTAGTTATTTTGTTTGCCTTTTTAATTTACCTTCTTTCTTTGGAGTTTATTACTTTTAAAAAGAGTGAACTTTAAAAATAGTCCCTGGACTATGAGTTTATCTTGAAAATAGTTCCTAGACTTTAAAAATATCACCAGTAGTCCCTGGACTAAGGGTTTATATAAAAAACGGTCTTTTTGCACTGTTTCGAGACGAAAATGCCCTTTTAGGGGTTTTGGGGGGTTTGGCAATTTGGTCTTTTTACACTTTTAACATTTTAAATCTATATTATTTCAGTTATGTACTAAATCTGATATTATTTCAAAATTATCATTCTTCTTCATTTTTGTCATCCTTCACTTTGTTTCTTTATTTCAATATTAGATTTAATTTTACAAAATTAAATTTTAAATTTTGATTTTTAAATATCAATAAATTTTTTCAATTAAAACTATTAATTCATGGACACTATAAATATTGATTAAAACTATTAATTTTTGTTATTTAATATAATATTCAGCTGGATTGAAGAAGTACAAAAAAATAATAATCATGATGGAAAATAAGAGCTATTCTATTTAGCCTTTGTTAGGTTGTTATAATTGCTTGTGATTGAATATTATGAAGTTGACTAAAAATTTGATCCTACTAAAAATTTTATATAGGAGTATTTTTGTTGAAATTTTCTAGTAAATTTTGATTATTTTCAAATAAATAAACGAAAATTATATTAGTCTTACATTAGATGCATATTTATTTCATAATAAATTGTGTTATATGATCTATTTGTGATTAAAGCTATTAAATATTGATTGAAACTAAGTCGTTGTCATACCTTATTGATTAAATATTAGACACTATCAAATATTGATTATGACTATTAATTTTTGTTATTTAATAATTTTTATAATTAAAAAAATTATTTATTTTTGTATTTAATAATTTTTATAATTAAAATTTTTTATTGATATTTAAAAATTGAAATTTAAAATTTAATTTTGTAAAATTAAATCTAATATTGAAATAAAGAAACAAAGTGAAGGATGACAAAAGGGAAGAAGAATGATAATTTTGAAATAATATCAGATTTAGTACATAACAGAAATAATATCATATTTAAAATATTTAAAATGTTAAAAGTGTAATAAGACCAAATTGCCCAAACACCCCAAAACCCTCCAAAAGAGCATTTTCATCTCAAAACAGTGCAAAAGGACCGTTTTTTATATAAACTCTTAGTCCAGGGACTACTGGTGATATTTTTAAAGTCCAGAGACTATTTTTGAGATAAATCCATAGTCCATGGACCAGTTTTGAAGTTCACTCTTTTGAAAAAGATATAATAACCTTTTTGAGAAGAGAAATGAGAAATATACCTTCTCAATATACATTTTTCTCATGGAGATGCTCTAAGTGAATTTATGTCGATATAAAACGCTAAACCGTTTTATATGAACCTTCTCAATATAATGGGTAGAAAAGCTAAACCGTTTTATATGTACTCCTACTTACTTATTTTTTTGAAAAAAAGCTAAACTGATTTAATGGGTAAAAAACATACTAAAAAATATTGAAATTTATATATTTATAAAAAAATAATTTGTCATATTTTGACATGTAGATGATAATATGTTATGTACTACTGGGATGTAATCAATTGCTAACTAATTACCCATCCCAAATTGAGACCAATTTTCAACCATTATATTAGAAGATCTTGTGGTTAATATAATTTCAAGTGTAATATATTTTAACTTTAAATAATTATTAATTAAATTAAGAGGGTATTAATGTCAAATCCTATATGTAGTAATTATAACTAACTACTTTCTCTCTCCTCAAAATCATCTCAAATCTTTAAATTTATGTAACTCTCTCAATTTAAATTATTTTTTTGCAAAAAATATATCAAATTAAAGATAATTTAATAAGGATTCCAACGAGATCTCAACTGCATATGTTCCGACGATGTTCGGATGATAAAATTTGATAAATTATATTTCAATTTTCGTGCATGTTGATAAGCAACTATTTTCAACAAATACAACAAAAAATCTCAATATATTGTAGGCAAAATCTTAATATTATGCATGTCCAATCTCAATAAAAATGTGTTGATATTTTCTTGTCCTTGTGTTGATATTCTAATCTCATATTGTTGATATTTGTAATACACAATGTTGATATAAAAAAACACTCACGAAAATTATCATATGATAACATAATGACGATATTACCCTTTTGTTGATATTTTGTCTACTATTTATTGTGATTTTGTGAGCTTTAATCTCATCCACTCATTTTAAAATCCAAGGATGGAGATTTAATCTTGATTTTAGATTAGGGTGCTATAAGCATTAGAATAGGACTCATGTACTACTAGTAGTATATAGTCTACGTCATCTCATCAAAATGGTTTATCATCACAAAAAGTAGAAAATCTGAAATTCAAGTATTTGAATTTAAAATATAAATTTTGAAAATAAAACCAAAAAATATTAAAAATGATTGTATTTATATACTAATAAAAGTAACTATAAATACCTCAAACTAAATTGAAGATCACACGCGTCAAACTTTTATCTCATTGGCTGAAACACGTCCTGAGACCTTTCTCACGTGCCACGTTACAGTTTCAATATCTAACGCGCTGCATTTTTTTATTCTGTCAAAAAAAAAAAAAAAATCCCAATTTCATTTTGTCTAAATTAAAAAAGGGAAATACTAATACAACTACGCAAAATCTTGTTCTGCTATTTTCTGGGCACAAGCAAAAATTTTCTGGTTTGCAGAGAGAGTGAGAAGAAAAGAGAGTGAAGATGAATATATTCAGGCTAGTAGGGGATATGACACATTTGGCAAGTGTTCTTGTCCTGCTCCTCAAGATTCACACTATCAAATCATGTGCAGGTATGCATTTACATATTCCCCTTTTTTTCTTATCCAATTTGCTTCGCAAGATCCAGATTAAGAGATTTGGTGTTTGCGGCTGAAACGCCCCTGTTTGTTGTATCTAAAGCCCTAATTCAGTGCCTCGTGTGTGTGAGAGAGACGGAGTGAGACAAAGCGATTTCATTGTTGTTTGTTTTTGTAATTGGTGGAATGGTTTTCTTTTCTGGCAATGGAAACATATTCCCTTGTTTCCGTACGTGTCACACGAACTGTGGCGCAGTCAATCTAAATTTTACTTATTAAATTATCAATCGTGAAACTGATGCACAGTAAGATTGGGTGCAAATATTTTTGTGCACTTGGCATAAGGGTGTTTGGGGCATTGTTGTTTGGGCTTAGTCATGTTCAGAGACCAGGTAGAGCTAGATGTAATGAGGTCAAATTGAGATGTTGTAGGCTATGTTAGTAATGAGAGCTATAATAAATTTACCAGGTCTTCAGCCAAGGAACTGATCAAAGGTTGGAGTAGTTTGATGGTCCTTGCCTCTTTCTGCTTTAATGTAAGAGGTTCTGGAGGAGATTCATCTGTTTGGGTGGAAATAATTGTATCCAAGGGAAGTTTATTGTTTGAGAGGTTAAATGATTCTATTGGTACTTTCTGATAGTTGGATTAGCTGAGGTCAGATCAAGACATAGGTGATGTGGTTACTGGTCTAGTGTATTTAAAACTTAACTGCAAGCTTTATGCTTCAGATTAGCTGAAAAACTACCAATCCTTTGAGGTTGGTGGTATTACAAGTATCATGTTGTAGTAATGCTCACAAAATTGTACTTTCAGTGGAAAATTCTTAAGCCCACTGAGACCCTGCATCTATTTTACATCCGTTATAGTCTTATAGACATATATGATTGGGAGATCACTTCTATGTTGGTTGTAAATCGATTTGGGAATCGGTATACATGCTTTGTAAATCAGATAGAGTAGATGATGACTTACATTTGCAGCCTACTTTCACTTCATTACGCATAGGAACCTAATTAGTGCAACTCATCAGTTGAATATGTTGCCTGCTGAGGTGTGCCTTGTCATCTTCTCATGGCTTGATTGGAACAATATGAATCATGTCTCTTTAATCATTTTTAAGATGTTGACTGTATGTGTTTATGCAGGCGTTTCTCTGAAGACTCAGGAGCTCTATGCTATTGTTTTTGCTACTCGCTACTTGGATTTATTTACACAATATGTGTCTTTCTATAACACACTTATGAAATTAATATTTTTGGTGAGCTCTTTCTCAATTGTCTGGTATATGAGGCGTCACAAGATTGTGCGCAGATCATACGACAAAGATCACGACACTTTTCGCCACTATTTTCTAATTCTTCCATGCTTATTACTAGCCCTGGTCTTGAATGAGAAGTTTACCTTTAGAGAGGTACTGTAATCCCATGAGAAAGCTAATATATGTACCAACATATTTCTCTGTAAAATATTTATGCTTTATATGATTGACTAGGTTATGTGGGCCTTTTCCTTGTACCTGGAAGCTGTTGCCATCCTTCCTCAACTGGTCTTGTTGCAGAGAACGAGAAATATTGACAACTTGACAGGGCAATATGTTTTTCTTCTAGGGTAATGGATGATTCCCCCCTTTAATTTTTTTTTAATTCTTGCAGCAGTCGGTGTGTACGAATCAATGATGGTGGGGTTCAAATTGTGTTTTGTCGTGTGGCAAGTTCCTCTAGTGTTATCTTTTGTTATAAAATCCAATTTATGCTTTAATATCTGGTAAAGAGTCTTGGGTAAAAGTATAGCTTATGAGATTCAGCCTTGATTTTCGAAATCAATTATTAGGATTTATTGTTATGTAATGTACAGATTGTGTGAATGTATGAATTTGGTATGTGTTATGCTGTCTTGGGTGCTTGCGACATGACTATAATTAGAGCATTACAATATATATGGAGGAAGTAGCTTGTATGAAGATTTCAGATGTCATTGTTAAGCAGACCTAGTTTCGAAATTTGATGTAATTCCAATTGAAAATTGTTTACATATTCTAAAATATTATTAACACTATTAGCTCGAACATAATTTTTTATAAGGATGCATGGAGATGATTTATGTACAGTCTTCTCTCTCATTACCACTCTTTGTTGAACAGTTGATGTAACTTTATTGCTAGAAAAACATCAATTATGTATAATAGAAATTTATTCCCATGAAAGACTCCACTTATAGTAGAAATATTGATTAAAGCACATATTACTCACTCTGTACTCTTTATCTTGATAACAACTGGCTATCCAGTTTAGTTATCGACTGGTGTATTTATTGTCTCTTTCATGAATTTTACAATTAGTTTGTGGGATGGAAAAATGATTAGATGGATTTGACTTGTCAGATTCCATTCTTTTTCACAGTAAAAGGGGTCGCTGGTAACTTATGTCTGTCAAAATATTCATATTTCATGATATTCTTTTGCTTACTTGGTGGAACATGATTTAACTGAGTTACCACTGCCATTAGAACCTCTTGTTCCTTTCTTTAAAGCTAAATTTACTTGGTTTTGTACACTTAACTTTTTTATGTCTTGGTTTCTTCTTGCAGTGCCTACCGATCATTCTACATTTTGAACTGGGTTTACCGTTACTTCACTCAGCCACACTTTGTCCACTGGATATGTAAAGCCTCTATCTCTCTCTCTTTTTCTGTCTGTTTTGCCTTATAATCATGAAATTTGGGTGATGTTCCTGCCGAAGCTAAAATCTCTAAAGAGGAACAGCTGGTTACCGAAATTTATAGTAGTACTAAATTGATGTGCTTATTTTTGCCCTGCAGCTTGGGTTTCAGGGCTTGTCCAGACCTTGCTTTATGCCGATTTCTTTTATTACTATTTCCAAAGGTAAAGTACATTTGATATCGTGACCACATGTCCAAAGTTCGTATTTGCTTTATACTGATTTATTTTCTGATTTCATTTTCTCAGCTGGAAGAATAATGCAAAGCTTGAATTACCGGCTTGAGATCGTCCTCAGCATAAAATTGTTCGAGGCTGATATTTTCAAGCAGCACTTCTCCAGACACTCTAGTAGGTACTTGGCATGTGGTTTCGCTTATGCCTGTCTTAATTTGGACAAGAGATGAGATCCCATTACTCATTATCGTATATTTAGCCTGCTATTAAGTGACTTATTACTGTGTTGTAATGTTGAGGGAAATAGTTATACAGCAAGAATGATTAGCAGAACATGTGGCCAACTTTTCACTAGACAGATATAATTTGTCATTTTCTTTTTTTCCCAATTGAGAAAGAGCAAACATATGTTTTCTTATATCGTTATTGATTTAATTAGTATTTAATCCTAGCACATAAAGGGCTTTTTTTCCCCATGTGTTCTGTTTACTCGAACTTCTCCTGATTGGTAGAAAATTTGCAGATAATTTAAGTCTTAGTACATGTTTTTGTTGTTTTATCAATGTCATGGCCAGTTTGGAGATTTGCTTAAACGTACTGCTTATTTTCGAAGGATATTACAACTTGCCTTTGGTTTTATCAATAAAATTATAATGTCAGTTTGATTATTTTTATCGGCAAGAGCATCAGTAACGGGCTTTAAATTTGGTTCGGAATGCTCTAGAGGTATGGGCACCCCGTCCGATATGTGGGAGGGCGAGGGACTGGGCCCCGCACCCCTCCAGGGGTGTGATTCCGGGACTGATTTACTGTCCAGTCCCGTATGCTGTTGCTTTACGGGCACCGGGCCAAACACAAATCAATTTTTTAATTTTCTTTACAAAATAGTTTTTTGTAATTATTTATTTTAATCACAATTCACATACTTACTTTCCTCTGGAAAACTTAAATTACGTAATGGACTTTTAATCTATGTAATTTTCATTATTTATTTGACGTAATTGTAGAAAAGATTTCATATTTAAGTCATGTCATTTTGAGTTATTTACTTTAATTCTACAAATAAAAAAATGCTATGAATTGGATAATAATTAAAAATGCGGAAATAGAAAAAACACTGATTGAGAATTTATTACTAATAATTTAATTTGATAGTTAAGGATAATGATAATTCTATCACCTGTCAAATCTTCGTCAATGTCATGTGAAAATATAATACTATCAAATTAAAAAGTTTCAATAATGGCTCACTTATATCCAAAATGGTCTTTTGACCATTATAATGTCTTTCTAAAATAAGTAGTTTATTTATTTATTTTTTAATTAAAGGTAATTTTGAGAATCATGAAAACCGCAATGTGATAATTGAAAATAATTCTATTTTAACAGAATTTATTCAAATTTCGTGATTCAGATATGAAGAGTAAAAGAAACTACATTGGATCGATTGCTTATGCACACAATTATGAATAAATATGCAATCTCACAACAGAGTTTATTCGGATGATCATTGCCGTTTAAGCTGGCGGGCGAATCTGTGATAATTAAGCAGAAAATTGAGGCAATTGATGCACAAAAGCAACACGGCGGCGAGGAGAGCTATGGTGGTCCACGGACTACGAAAATACGTATAAAGCAGCTCCGCCTTGAACGTCTTCGTCTTGCTCCTGCAGTGCTCGTTGATTCTCTCTCTAACCCCTCGGAAAATATCCTTCCGGCACGCCCCCTCCGTCTCCAGCTCCCTGAACATCTTCACCACCTCCTCGTCGTCCGCCTGCCACGCCATCACCAGAATCCCCTTCTCCCGCAGCTCCTTCACGTCCTCCGCCTTCATTATCAGCGACTTCATGAACTTCGCGTACGACGTCACCGCGAAATCGGTACGGCTCCCCGGCGACATCTCCATCGCGATGATGTTCGAGAGTATCACCTTCGTCTTGCTCTCCAGCAGCAGGATCGGGAGGCGGAGCATCCCGTAGAAGGAGTGAGATCTGAATTCGATGTCGGTTAATCGGTACGATTTCGATTTCGTCGGCCGGAAATGGATCCCCTTCGCTTTTAGATCCATTACCGACTGGAATTGGCTGTTTACCACCTTCGGTTTCTGGTTCCCCTCCTCAATTTTAGATTCTCCGCTCTTATTAATTCCGACGAGAAGCGTGCGGCAGGCGTCGAGGAGGTGAGTGATTTCTCTCCCCTGCGGCGATTTTTCTTCACTGTTCATCATGGAGATCACGAGCTCGTAAAAATACCCGTCGATTGATTTATCGGCAACGCCTTCGCATGTGTGGGGGATCAGCATTTTGATTACGAAATAGGGGAGCTGATTCTCCAGCATGAAGAAATCGCGGACGACGAACGCGAGCTTCGACATTCCGAGGCGGTGGAGGACGACGGAGTTGTCGTCGTTGTGGTGCTTCAAGCAGTAGATGAGGAAGCAGGCATCACGGAGCATCATTCCAGCCAAATCGACGTCGCTTTGTATCGACAGGCGTTCGTAGAAGGTTCTGATTTGGCTTGAGTGGTTTTGTAGTATATCCGTGACCAGCAGCTGCTGCTGCTTGTCGGGGATGAGCAGGTCGAGGATCTCGGATTTGAGATCCTCGACCGGCTTGAGTTGAGTGAGGCCATAATCATAATGGTAGGGGCCAAGGGAGACTAGGACCGGGTCGTAGATTTGGTGCCTACCCTCGGCCCCTCGCACCGGTGATGGCGCTCTGTTTTGCCCACCCCGAGACTCTCGCACTTGCGTTGGCACTCTGTAGATTATCGGTTGCGGTATATCGATGCTCGAGTACTCTTTGCTAGGTTTTGGGGGTTTTGGAGAGGCCATTTTTATGCATACAATTTAAAAGCTAGGAAGATGATGAGCTGCACTTGATGGCTAGGAAGGTGTTGAGCTGCACAATATGTGATATGGTTGGAGTAGCCTTTATAGCACAATTTTTAACCTTTTTTATCTTCATGCAATAGTTAGTGCCCTCTCAACATTAATTTTCTAAACATTATTTTCTTAAATCTCGTGCTTAAAAAAACCGTATCGCTTATGGAGGGATGAAGGGAGTGGCAATTTTAAGGACCGGATGTTTAGACATTCACAAGTAAGTTGTCACACATTAAAAACAACAAAATGCAAAGCAAAGGTGTCTAGTGACTTACTCCTCCTATAACTAATTGGTTTTTGGATGGAAATTCACTACGTTTTATTGTTTCATCATTCATATATCAAGTACGCTTAGTGTGCCGTAAAATCTAATATGGTATCAGAGCATGCCACATGCTCGAGTCGAATGTGTCGTTGAGGTAATGCACATGGCATGAGTGATCTTGTTTAGCTACTAACAAAGAGCCCAAATATACTGTCGGAGGTAGAGGAGTGATCAATTGCTAACTCATCATTTAATTGCTAACTCATCATTTAATTGCTAACTACAACTAATTTAAGACCATAGGATTTTAGAAAACGTGTGGTCTATAATTTGTCACGTGTAATTTTCATTTTTATTAATTAAATCGAAAAAGATTAAAAAAAACCTACCAAATTAGGGTTTTGGATGAAAATGTCAATATAGTGTTTCGAAAATATTAACACAATGCTTTGAAAATGTTAACACTAGCTTATATTGACATTCTACATGTATCATATTGACATTTTATATATCATGTTGACATTTGTTGCCGACGAAAAAATTGAAAATTTTCGAAAGTTTTTTCAAATTTTGACATCGGAACATATGCAAGTGAGATCTCGTTAGAATCCTTATGAAATTATCTTTAATTTAATATATGTTATGCGAAAAAATAATTTTAATCAAGAAAGTTATATATTTTTTAAAGTTTTGGAATATTTTTCAAAAGTTAGTTACAACTAATTTGTTGTAAATTGATCTTGATTGACGTTTTTTGTCGATCGTATTGACATTCTGGAGCTAATGATCTAGACCATTAATTTAAATATCTAATGGCTATTATTTAATTGTAGTTAATAATTAAGTATTAAGTTAATAATATAACACTCTCCGTCGGAGACGGAGATATATGAGATCACACTTAACCAAGTGAAACTAACCCTAAAATTGTCCAATTGCTTTGTATAGAGGCGAATATAGTATGTATAAACCGTTTTTTTCTACTACTATTTCATCAAATATTGAAGTCTTAATGTGGAATTGAGATGATTCAAAAGTTGAGTAGGTGAAATAAGTAAAGATCTCCTCAAAAAGTTGAGACATGCATCACGTTGAAAGGAGAAAAGGAATTCATATCATCAACAAAAGCGATAATAATTGAATAGAATGGGACCATCATTATTGTTACCAATCAATACTCATTACTAATGGTAGTACATTCTTCACCTATCTTTTCTGCTTGCATGACATATTTAATGTATTTATTTATGATGTCATCGATTTGTATTATGGAACTTACGTAGAAGGTATAAATGCGAACGACAAATAACATTACCGAATTCGTACGAACATAGAACATTGTCGTCTATTGCCCTTGGGACATTGACTATTGGACTTTCTTGAGAGTTATTTTAAAATAGATGGAACTACGTAAATAATACCTGATTTTTCACTTTCGAAAATAAATGATACATGATCTTTATTTTATATCGTTTTTAGTACCTATATATCACATTTTTTATATCTGATGCAATTTTGACCCCAAAATGTCCTCTAAACAAATACATATTTCCATTTGTATTATTAAGGTTATTTTGGGCATACAAAATTAAGTACCAAAAGTGATATTATAATTTCTTCACTCATTCTTCTCACTCGTTATACTATTATTATTAATCAATATTAAAATTATTATTTTGATGAATTAATTTATTTTTTATATCATTCAAATATACTCCCTCCGTCCCAAGATAAGTGACTTGTATTCCTTTTTGGGGTGTCCCACTATAAGTGATCTATTTCCATTTTTAGCAAAAAGTCATCTCTCTAACTTTATTCTCCACCTACTTTATTCTCTCTTCTCTTCTATACTTTTCCCTCTCTCATACTTTACTCTCACCACTTTAACTTATTTAAATACCATTCCTTAAATCTCGTGCCCAAAAGAAGTAGGTCACTTATCTTGGGACGGAGGGAGTACTTAATTATATTTATAATTGTATTTAATTATTGTAATAATATTATTGTTATAGTGCTAAAAACATGTTGTAATAAATAAATAAATAATAATATAATTATTTAAAGAGTGAACTACAAAAATAGTCCCTGGACTATGGGTTTATCTCGCCCATAGTCCCTGGACTTTAAAAATATCGCCAGTAGTCCCTGGACTAAGGGTTTATCTCGAAATTGGTCCTTTTGGCTTTTTTGGTACGAAAATGCCCTTTTGAGGGGTTTTGGGGGGTTTGGGCAATTTGGTCTTTTTACACTTTTAACATTTTAAATATGATATTATTTCAGTTATGTATTAAATTTGATATTATTTCAAAATTATCATTCTTCTTCCTTTTTGTCATCCTTCACTTTGTTTTTTTATTTCAATATTAGATTTAATTTTACAAAATTTTAATTTTTAAATATCAATAAATTTTTTTAATTACAAAAATTATTAAATAAAAAAAATTAATAGTCATAATCAATATTTGAAAGTGTATAATATTTAATCAATATGACAACGACTTAGTTTTAATCAATATTTAATAGCTTTAATCATAAATATATCATATAACACGATTTATTCTCAAATAAGTATGCATCTAATGTAAGACTAATATAATTTTTGTTTATTAATTTGAAAACAATCAAAATTTACTAGTAATTTTCAACAAAAATACTCCTATATAAAATTTTTAGTAGGATCAAATTTTTAGTCAACTTCATAATATTCAATCACAAGCAATTATAACAACCGAATGAAGGCAAAATAGTACTCTTATTTTTCCATCATGATTAATATTATTTGTGTGTACTTCAATTCAGCTGAATATTATATTAAATAACAAAAATTAATAGTTTTAATCAATATTTATAGTGTCCATGAATTAATAGTTTAATTAAAAAATTTATTGATATTTAAAAATCAAAATTTGAAATTTAATTTTATAAAATTAAATATAATATTGAAATAAGGGTGTCTCTGGTGGCGCCCCTCCCACTAGGACCTCCACTAGCCCTTCCCACAAAAACTGCATGCCACGTCAGCACTAGCCCTTCCCATTCCACTGCCACATCACTAGCCTTTCCCACTGCACTAGGACTTCCCACTAGTCCTTCCATTAGCCCTTTCCACAATTAAATTAATTCACAATTAAAATTAAAATTCACGGAATTAAAATTCGACACGAATACGAACGGGAAATACGAATATTTCATTAAAAAAACATACATCATTCGGAAAAAAAAATCACATAGTAGATAAGAAAAAAAATTACATAGTAGATAAAAAAAAACAACCACATCAGTGTCCACCCCTCTTCGATGATATCCTCCTGAAGTCGAATATGGGCATTTCTTTGCCGCATGTCGGCAAATGCGCGCAACCGCTCAACCTCTCCATGAGGTACCCCCATGTTCACATTCGCGGTGGCGATGGATCGGCCGAGGTACCGCCGCCGCCGCCTGCTGCCGCCGCTGCTGCCTCTGCCGGAGTGATCGATCAATCGCCTCTTGCACAGCGAAATCCAATTCATCATCACTATAACCATCACTATCACTAGTGCCTCCGCCACTACCACCCGCACGACTACTCGCCATTATAGATAATTGAAAAAAGAGGTTAGAGAGAGAAACTTGTCAACACAAGTGGTGTGAATGAAATAAAGTTGGGGAAGCCCTATTTATAGAGTTTTTTTTTTTTTTTAAAAATTAAAAATTCCGGACGTCCGACCTTCGCCACAGTGGCGGACGTCGATGCGAGGGGCGAGCCCATCCGACCGGCACTCGGGACGGGCGTGGGCGCCTCCCCGCCCACTACGGCGGACCTCCGGTCGGACGTCAGCGACGAGCGACCGGGACGTCCGCCGGTGGAGACACCCTAAAAAAACGAAGTGAAGGATGACAAAATGGAAGAAGAATGATAATTTTGAAATAATATCAAATTTAGTACATAACTGAAATAATATCAGATTTAAAATGCTAAAAGTGTAAAAAGACCAAATTGCCCAAAATCCTCAAAACCCCCCAAAAGGGCATTTTCGTACCAAAAAAAGCCAAAGGGACCAATTTCGAGATAAACCCTTGGTCCAGGGACTACTGACGATATTTTTAAAGTCAAGGGACTATGGGCGAGATAAACCCATAGTCCAGGAACCATTTTTGTAGTTTACTCTTATTTAAATTATGAATCACACAATATTATATAATAATAATAATAATAATTATTATTATTATTATTATTATTATTATTATTATTATTTTATATTAAACTAATAACTAATCAATATAATCTTAATAAAAATTTAAAATTGTGAAATATATTCATAATGATATTAAGAGTTGAATATTTTTAGTTAGGTGTTTCAACCGTAAAATGAGTATAAAATAATTCAATATAAAATATTTAATTGATTTAAATATTTTAAATAATTAATTTAATTAGGTGTTTTGTTCTTGATTTATATTATGAATGCAATTAGATGTATGTATAAAACACTAAAAAGAAAGAAGAAAAAGAAGAGAAAAGGAAAAAGAGGAAACATAAACTATGAGAAAAGAAAGAAGAAAGGAAGATAAAATACTAAAAAGAAAGAAGAAAATGAAGAAAAAAGAAAGAAGAAAAAGAAAGAAGGAGAAACTAAAGAAGAAAAAAAAAAGAAATGAAGAAAAAAATAATCACATGTTTGGCATACTATTTAATGGAAATTTTCAAAAATATCCTCCATAACAAAATAATCAAAAGTTTGATACCTAGGATTATTTTTGTCACTAGGTACCAAAAATGATATAAAATAAAGATCATGTATCATTTGCGTGCGAAAATGAAAGATCAGGTACCATTATTTCAGTCTTTAAAATAATACTCTCCAAAAAAAATAATTCTAACATTGTCGTCTATTGCCCTTGGGACATTGACTATTGGACTTTCTTGAGAGTTATTTTAAAATAATACTCTCCACAAAAAATAATTCCAACATTTTATCTATTTACATCAAATTTGCCTCTTTAATAAGTCATATCTATTCATATAACCCTTCATTAGCAAATCGTGTTGTCAAATTTTTGTGAATGGAAAGAGGGTAGTAGTAGTTTCTTTCATTGGGTCTAGTACAATCATTATCATTTAAAGTAGTCGTCAATATTGACTAATCAGTATCCTCAGGCAGTCAGGCCTCAAATCCCGATGGAAAATAAAGTAGATTGAAAATATTAAAATAGAGTTCCATTGATGTACTCCCAATGTTATAATGATAGAGTTCCATTGAGTGGAAATGTGAGTTGGATTCTACAATAATACTGATTGATTAAAGTGAAGGCGTAATATTCGTAACGATTTTAACCACGTAATTATGATATAATCTGTCAAAATTTGATATACTATAAATTTATAATTTACAATCATTCTGGATTATTCCCTCCGTTCCGCTTTAAGTAGTTCCATTGACTTTTCTATTCTTTTTTTTAAAAATGATAAAAAATAGTTAAAGAGGAGAAATGATAAATTAAGAAAAAAAATAATATAGAGAAGAATTTTATCTACACAATTGTCTCTCTTACTTTATCATTTTTCCGCTTTAACTATTTTTTATCATTTTTACAAAAAGAAGGCAGAAAAGTCAATGAGACTGCTAAAGCGGGACGGAGGGAGTACTATATTTATGAAAGAATAGAAATACTCATTTTATGCATATTTAATTGATAAAATTTCATATATTTTCAAAATTCACACTTGTTCCAAGACGAATATGTTTCAAACAGATGCGACGCTGAGTATATGCATACACATAAAGTTTTAGTGACGTGCATTAACGGTGCTACGAATGTGTTTTCATAACTGTGTAGCTTTTAAAAAGAAAAAAGAAAAAACAAATTTAGTCAGGTAAGCAATTGAGAATTTTTTAAACATCAGGATTTATC